>NC_138958.1:40607500-40687500 GCF_965226115.1 Aulonocara stuartgranti | reverse complement strand
CAGACATTCCTCCCCGAATCTGTGACCTCCCTGCCGTGTGAGCGTGTGTGATATTGGGCAAGAAGACGTGAGCAAGTGTGAGAGAGCTTCCCCGTGATTCCCTGGAGTTTGGATTTTCCTTTCACTGTATATATCGTGCACTGGTGCTGTAAATAAACTGTTTTGGAGACATCAAACCACTCTGCTCTTGAGTTCCTTCTACCAGTTTATGACACTTTAAAATGTTCTTCAAGCCAAACGTATGTCCACCGTAAGTAACTTTTTGGCTGCTCCAAATTATTCTTTAGCTTTAGAAGTAGTGTGGAGCTTATGTAGGTACATCTGATTTGGCAAACACGGTTTTCATTGGATAACAACAATGGGGTGGTTCTTGTCGTCTCCTGCCAAACATTTGTTCGGAGATTTGATTGATCTCCTGATTGACAGAGACACATAATCACTGCTCAGATGTGATTGACTGGACTACAAAGGTCATGATTAAAGACAGTTTCATGAAAAGCGCACCATGTGGACTCGGCATGAACTTCAAAAAAGCAGCTAAACTGAATTTCTCAGCTCTCCCTGCCGTGCACAGGTCTGAGCACAGACAGATGACAGGCGATATTTATTGACAACGGCTGCGCCGCTTGATAAGACGAGGCATAAAATCAATCAACCTGATTGGTAGACAACATGAAGCAAGGGAGGGAGGAAAGGAGAGCGCCAAGAAGGCTGGAGAGGAATGGTGGTGCTGAAATAGAGGAGTGACTATAAGAAATAAAGGAGGATTGAAGGAAGAAAAGGAGAGGAATGGGTGTTTTCAAAACCTCAAAACATAATTCACGTTCAGAGCAGCGATTAAGCTATTGCTGTGAAAGGGAATCGCAGTGAGTTAGCAGAGAAATGTCAGGTTTTTGCCTCGAGTGCTTGGACTCCATTCAGCATTGAAGAGGGTGATGCACGATAATCAGATTAGTTTGTTTCAGCACTTGTAAAAGGAGACAGTCAGCAGAGTGATGCAGACGGTGTCCCATATTTAGCCACCGCCAACATGAAACAGGCTATCACCTCTTTTCTGTTTACTGGTGCTTGCATCCCATTTAAACTACGGAGGCCAGGCTGGGGACAGCAGAGTCTGAAACTATAGGCGTTAAAATGGGATGTTTGTTTTTTTGCTATTGGCTTCAAATGGCTCAAAAACTGCTATTTTATTTTTACAGCACATTTAATTATATACACAACTTAAAAACCTGTGTAGGCTTACAATGACATAAATTTTACTATTAGTACACTCATAGCGATTCCTTTTCTTTGTGGAAATTTTATAATTACCTACTTTTTACCTGCTAAAAATAAATCAAATAATCCAAGTCACTGTAGAAGACATTCTTTGAGCATTATACAGCTCTGCAAACTTAAAATGAACAAGCTAGTATTTACTTTAAAGTAAAGCCAACTTTCAGCCAGCAGTGTAGCTGCCTAAAATACATGGTTTGCATTTATATTACTGGGATTTTAAAAAAACTGAGCTCCAGGACCTGCAAGCCTTACAACACGTTAGTTACATTACATAGCATAACAAAACAAGAAATTGAGGCCTTCTCCTTCTGCACCGACCAATCTCGCAGTCAACACAACAGGTGACAAAATAACCAGCAAACAACAAAACTGGGAGAAATCACATACTTTCAAAGCCTCGGCAGGCTCCTTCTCTCTGTGTTGACAACAGCAAGAAGACTACAGCCTCAGACAAACAGCAATCAGCATAAAAGACCTGCAGCTGGTATAAAAAAAAAAAAAGTACCCAGCAAGGAACTGAATCACCAAAGAAAGCCCGCTATGGTAGGAGGAGCAGCAGCGAAGAGACACGCAGATACAGGAAAAAGGCGAACAGAGCCTGTATTTGACTCACATTTGATGTTCAAGAACACTCTCCTTCAGGTCATGAATGCAGTATTCATGTGCAGTTTGTTTGTTGACAGACCTCCTCCTATCCTCTCCTTGCTAGTGCCGCTTGCTTTCAAAGGCGCCATGGCTGATTTAATGTTAGCGGCAGCTTCATTTAAATGATGTTGTTGACTTTCTGTTACTTTCTTTTCACTTTACGCTGAATATTTCGCCTCCGAGTTTCTTTTCCAGTGGCCTGTCAATTCACGCTATGATGCCGGTGTTTACTTTTGATAATTTTTCATAGTGCAACTGTTTTACTTTTTTTTTTTTTAAGTCAAGCATGTCAACTTTGACCCTCCGTCCCGTCAGTCAAGGCTGCAGTACCCACTTTGACCACTAAGATTGGGTTACCATATGCAGCCTTTACAACCCAGAGAGGCACTGTTTCACTCTTTTGGTGGGAAATTGGTAATAAACTATAAATAAAAGAGAAGAAAAATAAGCAAGACGGTTTTTTTTTATTGTTATTAAGGTAACTAGTGTTATATCATGTTAGCACAAAGAGATTTTAATAGCAATATCATGCTATTGTGGTGGCCCACCAGAGGGCTCCTCTCACACCCAGGTCGGGAGGAGGGGTTCTGCTGTTTTTTGGCGCAATGTGCCCAGTTGTAGTTTCGAGATGAATAAAGTCGGAATGGAAAGTTACAGCTCCTGTGTCGTCTGTACCATACCTCCACATTGGTGCCCCTAGATTTGGACATGTCGAAGGCCATGAATGACGCTGGCCTCACCGTGGATGCACCAGCGAGCCCTCTGCCTCCCGCAGCGGCTACACTCGCCGTGGCGATTCAGTCGACCCGCTAGCCACCCGCTGTGCAATGACCATCCTCCAGGACCCTCCCACACACGGGAAATATGTCGCTCTGAAGGAGCTGCTGTTGCGATACACCCTCTCCGATGCGGAGCGAGCCGAGCAGATTTTCTCCCTCTCGGGCCTGGGTGGGGGCGAACTGATGGAGAGCATGTTGTCCTCGCCCGTGACCGGTTGTTCCCCTTTCGTGGCGCCGTCGCGTTTTTGACTCCGTCCATGCCCTCTCTCATCCGGGCGTACGTGCTTCAGTCAAGCTGGTCAGCGCCAGGTTCATTTGGCCAGGGCTGCGGAAATTGGTGAAGGACTGGGCTGCAGCGTGTGTTCCACAAAGTTCTGCCCCTCAAACCCCTCCGCGTCCCTGGTCGGCGTCTCAACCATGTGCATGTCATACTGGTTGGCCCTCTTCCGCAGTCTCAGGGTTTAACACACCTTTTGACTGTGGTGGATTGCACAACCAGGTGGCCGGAGGCGAACCCCCTGGCCTCCACGACGGCGAGGGGCGGTGGCCAGGGCTTTCGTGTCGACGTGGGCTTCATGTTTTGGTCCCCCCGCTGACATTACCTCGGACAGGGGCCCTCAGTTAGTTTCGGAGCTTTGGTCTGCCATGGCTGATGGCCTGAGGGTCGAGGTCCACCACACCACGGCGTACCACCCACCGGCTAACGGCATGTGCAAGCGATTTCACTGGTCATTCAAGGCCGCGCTCCGGGCTTCCTTGATGGGTGGCAACTGGGTTGACCGTCTTCCCTGGGTTTTATTGGGATTGCGCAGCGCCCTTTTCTGTTCCGGGCCCCGTGCACCACTGCCTGCCTGACGTTTTTGTTCCAAAATCATTGGACTCCTCTCAGTTTGTTTTTGTCAGGCACGATGCTCATCAACCCCCTTTGCGTCCGCTTTATGACGGCCAGTGTTGGTCAAGTTACTTGAAAAAAGTAATCAGTAACTAATTACTGATTACTTCCCCAAAAAAGTAATCCCGTTTCTTTACTGATTACTTATTTTCAAACGTAATTAGTTACTTAGTTACTATTTTTAAAAAATGATTTACAACCTGAATAGGTGATAAAGCGATAGCTCTTTCAGCCCAAGTCTACATTTTCTACATAATCCATCATATAAAATGTAATCAAATGAAAAAGTCTCTTTTTAAAACTTGTTTTATTAGTTTTAATCTTGTAACTTTATGCATCAAGCAAACATTAAATTATATGCAACATTCTCTGACTGGAAGAAATTTGTTTAACATTTAAACCTATTTTCTGCATATTCCAGCATATAAAATAAAATAGTTTTTTGTGTTTACACTCAGTCTTTCAAATAGATGCACGTAAAACACAGCAGAAAATAAATTAAATCAAAGACTTAGCAGTCCTGTTGCTCTATTTTCACCTGTATAGCAGGAGTGGGGCAGGCAGAGGTTTACCCTGGTGCAGGTGTGTCGTAGCGGTCAGTGGAAGGATCTGAGAGTTTCTCTGTGAATTTCACATTCCCGTGGCAGCGTACTGTCGGTGCTTGCTCTGAAGTTTAGGGGTTCTTTTTGCTGAAAAAAAGAAGTTTTCTTCCCACTCATTGAACAGCAGACGCTAATATTTTTGTCACTTTTTACGGAATCAAACTCAAAGTAAGGTCAGTACTTCCACTCTTTAAACGCTGCACTGTCATATGCTCTCCCACACTCGATATATTATCCATTGTTGATCTGCACACAGCTGTTGCCACGAACGTCGCACTCGCTTATATCATTGTCATGAGACACTCTTGCAAACAAATCACGGTTTTAGTAACGCAGTAACGCAGCGTACTTACGGGAAAGTAACAGTAATCAAATTACCTTTTTTGCAATAGTAATCCCTTACTTTACTCGTTACTTGAAAAAAGTAATCGGATTACAGTAACGCGTTACTGCCCATTTCTGATGATGGCCCATATAGAGTTATTAAGCCAAGCCACAAGCACTTCGTTTTGGACTTCGGGGGTTGGCAGAATGTAGTTTCAGTTGACCGGCTTAAACATCTGCAGGATGATCCATTGGTGCGGGCCCAGGCCCCTCACTGCGGCCGCCCATCTACAGCCGGACTGTTGGATGGTGATCATCATCATGGAACCTATGGCAGGTTCGGCCTGAGCTAGTGGGCCCACAGCCAGTTCTCACCTCCCCGGTTCAGCCATTCTGGCCGTTTGCTTAAGCCCCGTGCTTTGGACTAGTGGACGGTTCTCCTCAGTTCACGCAGAAGATTTTGTTCAGTGATGAGGCAAACTTTTATGTGAATGGTGAAGTTAACAAACAAAACCACCGCTATTGGTCTGACACTAACCCACATTGGATGGATCCCTCCAAGACTGTTGGAACAACAAACGTGATGGTTTGGTGTGGTATATGGGCTACAACGATAGTGGGTCCATTCTTCATCAATGGAGACCTCAAGGCCACTGGATATTTGAAATTGCTACATGATGATGTGATTGCCTCTTTATGCACTAAAGCTGGCACGTTCCCTGAGTTTTTCCAGCAATATGGTGCACCACCACATTATGGGTGCCAGGTCCGAGCATTCCTAGATGAACAGTTTCCTGGAAAGTGGATTGGTCATCGTGGGCCAGTTGAATGGCCCCAAGGTCTCCCGATCTGCCCCCCTTAGTCTTTTATCTTTGGGGTCATCTGAAGGCAATTGTCTATGGTGTGAAGATACGAGATGTGCAGCACCTGAAACTACAAATACTGGATGCCTGTGCTGGCATTTCTCCTGCGGTGTTGCTATCAGTGTGTGAAGAGTGGGAGAAGAGGGTTGTACTGACAATCCAACACAATGGGCAGCACATTGAACACATTTTATAAGTGGTCAGAAACTTGTAAATAACTCATGAAAGAATAAAGTTACGTTGAAACCAAGCACACCATTGTTTTTCTTGTGACATTACCAATAAGTTTGATGTCACATGGCCCTCTTCCTATTGAAAAAAGTTGTATCCAAGATGGCCGACTTCTAAATGACCACCCATCTTGAGGAGTTTGCCCCCTCACATATACTAATGTGCCACAAACAGGACTTTAATATCACCAACCATTCCCATTTTATTACGGTGTATCCATATAAATGGCCCAGTTGTAGTTTGGAGATGAATAAAGTCGGAATGGAAAGTTACAGCTCCTGTGTCGTCTGTACCATGCCTCCACACTATCTCCTTAGGTTTTTGTCTTTTTAGACAAATAAAATACTCTATTTTTCTTACTTTGCACCCACTGTACAAAACTGATATTTCTATAGCAGATAGTGAAAAAAACGTTTCTGTCGTTTAATTGTTTATATTTTACATAATAACATTTGTGTTTATGAACGGGAATGGGGAAGGTCTTTATCAGCAGGAAATGCTATAAAACTTATGAAAATACAGTTAAAAGTCCACAAATCAACCCCTCCTTCACATTTTATGAAACAATTCAGTGGGCCGGATTGGAGTCCTTGCTGGGCCAATTCAGGCACCCGGGCCTTTTGTTTGGCACTCCTGATATGTACAATTCATAATATATATTAACCCAAGTGTGTGTGTGTGTGTGTGTGTGTTTTATTTCCAGACAATCATTAATCACTGCTTTAAACTGCATGCCTTTGTTATAGCAGTTCTCATAAAATATAGGCTATGAAATCATTTGCAGTTCAGATGTGAGACACAGAATTTAGCAGTAACCTTGGGAGAAACATGTGTGTGCATACATAAATTGGTTGCGTGCACTTTAAATGAAGCTTACAGCCCCCTCAGCCTTCAGCTAACTAGAAGTCTTTACAGCTTAGATTGTATTCTATTGTATTTCATTGTATTGCGTGTCAGGACATTGACAAGAGTGACAAAGACGTGATGAGATGAGAGGACAGATGGAGGGGGGGGGGGGGGGGGGGGGGGCTTTCTGCACAATTTACCTCGTTTAGACAAGATGCACAGGCAGAAGGTGATTGAAAACATTAGAGATGGCGATAAGATGGAGAAAGAATAAGCTAAATCTGAAGCACAACATATAGGTAAAATGTTAAAACCTTCCTTGGTGTTCCTCCCATTTATGAGTGTGTGCATCCATCCTGAAAACATCTCCTTTTGAAAACCATAATAATGATAAGAAAACCCTTTGTGCGGATAAAAGAGAAGGCCAGAAAAGAAAAGAAAAAACCCTGTGTACCGAGTCATAAACAATCAGTGGCAAATAACAGCAATTTCACAGCTAATTCGTAGATTTCACGTGTGGATGGCTGCATCACCTCCCTCCATTTAATGCTGTGAATAGATACATGCTGACATTATAACCATGAGATCAAACTCAGGGTGGGTGTGTGTGTGTGTGTGTGTGTGTGTGTGTGTGTGTGTGTGTGTGTGTGTGTGTGTGTGTGTGTGTGTGTGTGTGTGTGTGTGTGTGTGTGGGGAGGTGGAGGTGGAGGTGGAAGGTCTATACTAATAATTTAAGGCTAGCTTGAGTGTATGAACTGCAGGGTGCAGCAAAACACGCTTGTTCCCCGTTACTGCACTTGCCAGTTTTACCTAGCTAAAAGCTGGCTGGCAACAGGTCAGCCAATAAAATCCATGCAAATGGACACACAATCACTTCCTGCATTATTTTCTGTTGTATAGTAACTGTTATAATGGCGAATCCTCGCATTAAACATGGCCAAAGTTTCAAACAACGAGTTCGGCTTGTGTGCAAGTGATCACTGTGAGGGAAAGAAAGACACAGGAGCCCCTCCCACCTGTTGTTCAAACCTTCTTTTTGTGAGGAGCAGCCAATGAGATGAAAGTAGGGTGGTCTAAAAGAGAGAGAAGAGAGAGGCTGCAGTAAGGTCACGTATAACCTAAATACAACTCTGAATAATACAAATCTAATTAAATACAGAGACTAAAATCATCACAGTAAGTCTACTTTAATATTTAAAAGGGCCTCTATAGAGAGAACAGGTTGTGCTTCCCCCCAAAAAAACATTGCATGTGTGTTTGAGTCCTGGGACATCCTGGGTGTGTGTAGAAGTGAAGCCTTTCTGTGCCATCTGTTGGGAGCAACTAGTTGAGTTAAAACTGTCCGTGTGAAGAGCCCGAGACATTTAACCCATCTAAGGGTGGAGAGGAGAATGTGGCAGTGTGTAGTGGCACTGGGACTGTAAAAGAGGGCCATCACAGCCGAAAGAGAAAAAGAGCCCTCCATCCACAGATAAATAGGATGAGAAAACACACAGACACAAACACACACACACACATTCACTTTCATCTCAATGAAAAAAAATGTCTGTTGGTTACTTTAACTTGACACCAAGACAGGTTAAAAAAAAACAAAAGCTTACCAGCACCTGTAAAGTTCACTAATTAACATGCTATATCTCATTTGCTTAATCCGTACAAAAACCAAAGTGGAAAACAAAGACGAATCCAAATTTTACTGGAGGTTGAAGTGTTTCCTGACTGGGGACCATGAACATCCCAGAGTCTCCTGTTTGGGTGGGGGAAGCGGTTCCACATGGAGGCTTTTGTGAGGATTAAGCAAATGAGATACAACTTGCTGAATAATGAGCATTAGGGGCACTAGTAGGTGGATTTTGTTACCCTTGGACCGCTTGCCATTTCCGCCTATTTCCACCTCTTTGTGCTCAGTTGAGTTAGCAGTCTAGTTTTAACTCTGGGCTAAAGTGCTTTTCCCAACAAAAAAAAAAACATGTCAAACTTCAACACTTATTTCAAAAAGAGGACTTACAGGATTAGCGCCTATTGAAAGCTTGTATTTTTAAAACAGTCACCTGTTGCTTCCAGAGTTGCAGCTTCGGGGAGATAAGTGTGGCCCTTATATATGTGACAGATACGCCGTCTCCGATTGGGAGCCACATCCAGATTTTTCCTCTGCCAGTCCCATTTTTGTCTCCACCGTTTCATTACTTGGGGGTGTGAATTCATCTCCCGTCTTTGTCACGAAACCTTCGCAAGCACACACCAAAGTGCTCCGAGCAATCCAACCTCAAGCAGCGCGAGAAGGAAACAGGTGATGAGGAGGTTGTAAAGGACTCTGTTACACCTTAAATTACACCGCCCACCATTCTATATAATTTTGGAGTCTCTACTAAGTAAGACACCGTAAAGATTCGTTTAAAAAGGTCTTCACACTGCGTATTCATGGTTGAAGTTTTTCAGAAGACTTTTGGTTTTTCCATCTGAAAGGTGACTGCATGAGTCACTGCACTTTAACTCGTGATAAAAAACATTATTTAAAAAAAAAACAACCTTATACAATATAAACGCGATGCAGCATTTCATATCTACTTTTCTTTTTCTGTGCAACCCCCCCCCCCCCTCCCCCCTTCTTCTTCTTCTTCCCCAGATTTCACCTCTGACAGTCTTGCCCTAGATATTTCTCTATCCCTGTCAGACACACTTGCAGGTCTCATCGGCTGCCAGCTGTGGAGGAGAGGACGTGGAGATCAGCGCAGATGAGAAGTGAAAAGGATGAAGGGAAACCAATCGATCCATAAACCTCCATCCTAATCTTGTTGACGTCCTCAGATGGTGCAGACAGGAGCCCTGGAGCAACTTTGGGGAACATATTAAATCCAAAACATAAATAAATTTTTAAAAATGACTTTTTTAACCATTTCCTGTGTTGTTTTTAAACACAGCCAGTATTTGAGCTTGAGACAACACTGGCGTGCACACAGGTGGGTTGCGCGCACACACACACACAGACACACACACGATCTCTCTACTAAAGAAACTTTTGATTAATTTCATCAGCTTCACATATGTTGACTTGTCAGCTCCTTCAGCCTTTAGCAGCACATCAAAAGCACATCAGAAGCACTCGGCTGCACCCTCCTGGCTGAAGCGTGTAGTGCAGCTTTTTTCATAAGAAGAATTTTGTAACACATTTTCGCTTTTATTTCCAAGCAAATGTACAGATGTTCGCCATTTACAGCCACAGAAAGGTTGGCAAAAATCCACAAGATATGACCGTTTAAAAACTGTATACAAAAAGAGCCCAAAAAACTGTACATTCAGTAACATAACTACATTTAAATATTGTTCATACATGTATATACAGTACTGTATCTCAGTTCGTAGATACTGCCGGTTATGTGAAGTGCAGCTCGCTATACAATAACACATTTTCCAAAAAAAGATAACATTTGAGTTGAAAGGCCGTCAGTTCAAAGATTCAGTGTGGACTGGTACAGAAGGTCTGTTGATGGCTTTCAAAGTTTCTACAGCGAGGTGTCGGTCCTCAGGAATGACGGTTCAGTGCAGGGGTACCTCCGTGAAACAACTAACACCACAAATCTCTTTGTCCTTTTGTTTAAAGCTATGCATACAGACATACAAGTGTCCACTTTTTTTGCCACAATCCAGTTTGTTTGTTGGAATATTCTGAGATATAAAGAAGACACACATTAAATACTGTCTCTGAAAAGTAAAACAAAAAAAGAGGGGTTTCTCAGATACCCCTCCCCCAAAATAGCAGTGCAGTAACTTTTCATTTTTGTAAGTTATTGAGACTTCCAGATGCCTCCAAGGACCATGCTTAGTTACCACTGTGTAAGTACTGATCTGAGATCTCAGACAGGATAATGGATTCTTCACTGTCATGGTTGACATTTGAATATAAGTGACTCTCTGTCGCTTAGCTAGTGCTAAGAGGTCACATTTGTTGCAGAGAGACATTTACAAGCAGCTTCAGTTTGATTATACTTATTGCTTCTCCCAGCTAGTTTAGTCCTGTGGTCATAGTGTCTGTCAGCTCTCACATGGCATTATATTGTAGACTTTTGTTTTTCCCCCCTCCCATTTCATTAACAATTGTTGTGTTATTTGTGTGATTCTTTAGCAGTTAAGGTACTGAAGCCTTGGTACATTGTTTACAATGAAAAACATCTTTCTAGTCCAAAGGCCAATCAGAATTCAGGGCAAACAATAAATGGAGAGACAGGATCTTTGTTTTCTTCATTCAGATAATAAAAACAACAACAACAAAAATCCAGTATTTTCTAACTTACTTCAATTGTTCTAAGTCGTAGAGCCCGACGGATATATGATTTTTTTTAACTGATATATGGTGATTTAAAAATCCAATTTTCTGATATATGTGCTGATTTTTTTCTCCATTTCAAGTACAAAAACACATTCCCCTAATATTTGTCACGTGTAGTTATCAGTTTGCTTATTTAGGCTCAGATTACCTGTTTATTATGTTTGTTTGTTGCCAAAAGGGATGTTGCACAGTGCCCTCTGATGGACAAACTATGCACTGTCCTCATAGCATAACTGAAGGTTGTCTTATTGGCTGTTACAAATACTGATGCCAATACATCGGAAAATAGCTAATATCATTCGATAAATATCGAAATCTGCTCTACTAAGCAGATCAATCTGGAATGTTCTTCTTTTTTTGGTGCGTAAAGCAGCAACAGAAAATACCTTCTTTTTTTTTTTGGAATTTGGCCAAACCAACCCTTCATTTTAGACAATTCCAACAGTACAAGAAACCCTTTTGCTTTACCATCAACTTTAAATCTCCGAAACTTGGAGATGGAAAAAAACAAAAGAAAAGAAAAACTACCATTGATCACCTGTAGCTGATTTGAAAAAGCAGAGCTGGAGCTCTTCAAGTCTGTGGTCATAAAAGGGAGAATTTTCCACATTGTACATAATCAAAAACAATTAAAAAATAACATTTCAGAGACAAATGCCCTCATGGGCATTTATTTAAAAAAAATTTAATACAAGCTATAAAAAAAACAGATACTAAACATAAGTGGTATTTGTTCATTGACTGTGTGTCAGTTCTGCTTGTTCAGTAGAAGTCTGCATAAAAACTCGATTTCACATTCGCCTTTTCACCTACAGTAGTTATTTCATTCCTCCAGTTACATCCATCATCTGCTGTGCCCTTGTACCACTGAAGCGCCTATTAACAGTATCAAATTGACCACAAAGCAAAGCAAAGACAGGCTGTGAAAACTAGCACAAGGCACCTAATGTAAAGCAGCTAAAGAATCTCTAGCAGCAACAAGGCTTTGGTTCATAGAACTAAAAACATCAGATCTACTGTCTCACGATGGATGAGTCGATGTATGAACGGAGGAACGACAGAGAAGACGCAGAAGGGGATGGATGAAATGATGATGATGAGGCAGATGGAGACAACTGTCACAGAGGTAAGAACAGCTTCAACATCGCTTCAAGAGAGGGAGGGTGTGAGGGAGAGAGAGAGAGAGAGAGAGACAGAGGGTACGAGTTGAAACAGGAAAGTGTGAGACAGAATTCAAAGAGCGCACTGTAAAGGCCCTTTTTTTTAAGCTGGAGAATCTCATTAGATTTCTCTAACACCGTTATAAGGCTTTTAAGGGCGGGAGCACTAAACTGTTAGATGCTACAATCAACCTGATCTGCAGAGCTAAAAAGCATCTTATTCTATTGAGATGAGGTGGAAAATGAGTATGAAAGGATATTAAGACGCTCGCTTCTCTGTCACATTATTCAAATAGATTTTTTTCACATTTTTTGTACATGCAATTTTTTTTTTTTACACTTAAGAACCCCATATATACTTATTCTTCCATTTTCTACTGTACACAGAATATGAGAGGACACTTTGCTGTGTTACTGGTCAGTTAAAGGTCGTCTCACGGCCAATAAAAAAAAGTGTTTCTATCTCGATTCCTTTTTTTTCTTTGAATTGGTTGTGCCGGCTGTTTGTTTCATAATTTAATACATTATCAATGATTTGATATTTATTTAAGGCATCAAACCATTTGGGGCACTTTGAGTGAATTATATTAAAAGGAGAAATATATATAATTTTAAAGTGCTTCAATCAAAGTAAATACAAGCAACCAGCTATTATCTAAAGGTGATCATAAAGCGTTACCTGCTGTTTCTTTGGTAAATGATATCAGTGAAAAATACAGCAGAGTTTACAAGACGACATTAAGGCAATAAGAAACAGCCAGGTAGCGGTCACACAAGCAGTTCCTCTGTGTTCTACTACAAGACATTTAGTCATCCAAAGATAAGGTAAGTTTACAATCTATGTTCAAGATGATAGGACAGATGGAGATTAACAGATACACACACAGTCTTCTATCAGCACACACAGATACGCACGCAAACTTCTAACACACCAAAGCTCTAAGCTACCTAAAGGTGACTCTGAAAGTTTAAATGTTGGCTGTATGACATGTTCACAAAGACCAACTCCTACTGACTCTGCTATTGGAGCCCAGGAGTAGCCAATGAGATACGTACGTGCAATATGACGCATTCCCATGTTTTGGTCTATTTGTGCCGTTTGCATTCTCTGTATTTACACCCTATGTGCTGTACAGTATGATGATGATCTCAATGCATACATGTTGGCTTTGGTATCGACGTAAACACTGCTTTTGTTCACTTTATAAAACAAAATGTAACTATTATATATATATATATATATATATATATATATATATATATATATATATATATATATATATATATATATATATATATATATATATATATATATATATATATATATATACACACATTTAATCAAGTGTTTCAATTTTACTATCAAAGTAACAAATTACCATGGAAACAGGATAAAAAAAATGTGAAAAATTGTAATTTGCCTACAATATTTGCACTTGTTGCATTTCAGCTTACATTTAAAAAACATAATCATGCTCAAAATACTGACTTTAAGTAATCAGATTACATGTAAATTTTCCATGTATTTTTGTTATTTAAGTAAACTGTTAAATTGTCACCAGCATATATTTCTTAATGTCAAATTATTTAAATAAATGAACCTCTGTTTTTCTTTTTCTATTTCAAGATCATTTTGCTCTAAATTATTGCTTCATGTTTATGACAGCCAAGAGGCTTTTCTGTGTTTTGTCGCTAAGGGTGAGCTAGTTTAAGAGCTTTCAAAGCTCCCACACGTTTTTAAACCAGACATATTGTGACACAGAAAGCACCATGAGCTACGCTTTTCTGTCATTATTAACTGACTTGACCACCGTTTGCCATCTAATCAAAGTTAGGACAATCAGCTTGCTGTATCGTTTGCACAAATGAATCAGAAATTAAGCAAAAATTGTATCTCATCCCGATATAAAATAATTTAATTCCCCTATACGGCTACTTCCGGGCTCCATAGACTAATTTTTCAACATTTATTCTTCCTTCTACTACAACCCTCCTTACAATGATGCAGTTTCTGATCCCAGAGTCCTAAGCAGTGTTTCTGGATAACATGTTTGCACACAGGCAACACCAGTTAGTCCTAAAAAGAGGCAAAACAGACAGAAGGGAATAAAGACAGATGGCAGCGACTGAAGACAAGAAAATGTTTGATCACAGAAAGCTTAAGCTAGCTCGAGCACGTCTACAGTCGTCCTCATTATCATCATTCCGGTCATAGAACATCAGCATGATTATCACAATAGCCATTAAAACACCCTAATAATCAGAGTAAAGTACACTTCAGCTACCATCAAAGGCAGGCAGGTGTAAAGGGCCAGTGCACATATTTTTCATGTGAAACACAAGCTCGAGTCAGTTTGTTTGCTGTGACATCATTACACTGAGCCCTTTGCACGTTGTGGCAGCGAACCAGGCCCTGCCGACGGGGTCCACTCCAGAGCCGTCCAACAGTGCTTTGCGCCACACTTGGCTGCTAACTTGACAGAAATTATGAAGGTCACTTAGCATTGCAGTCTCCTCAACTGTTTATTATTTTACTCCAACTCAGTAACGTCGAAGCAAGTAAGTAAGCTCCAAAATTGCTTTCCACCAATTTATCTGAGTAACTCCATGTGGATGACATTGTTTCTGATATTAGAATATAAGATTTAAAAAAAATACCCCGGAGAAAAAGAAATAAATTAGACTGAGGTCTCAGGCCCGGCCCCGCTGTAATTGTACCCCTGCCTTGAATGGCGGGAGCTATCAGCAAACCGGAGGAGGGGGGTGAAGGTGCAGTAGTCTGGCGCTTTTTGCCAGCGTGTGAACATGACTTTCTTGGTAAAGGGTTCAGACCTTCGAGGGTTCCTTTGGTTTTCCGAGCCTCGCCGGTGGCTGCTACCCTTAGACGGAGCGTGGAGGGAAGCCAAGGGGGTGAACTCAGACAGCTGGCCCTTGTAGAGTTTATCTGCATTCTGTATGAGGGTACAAAGGGAGGAATAGGGGACAAGGAGGAAGAGAAAGTTCAGAGAAAGTAAAGAATAAAACATGGCACTTGTGGAGTAATGCAAAAGAAGAAGGTGGTAACACGTCGCAGCTGGCCATAGTTTGAACAGATAGCATGTGACTTGGTGGAGTCAAGTCTCCATCCTGTAACAATGCCTCTGTGAGGTCCTGAACTACAAAACTGCCTGTAAACCAGGACTCTTCACCTGATAGCCATCAACCCCATCAATGCCCCCAAGGCTTAATGAGAGCAATGAGCATTATGTGCTGTTAGAGCAACTTATTAATGCTCATTATAACTAAGTCTGGGCCTCTCTTATATAAACCAATATAATCAGCATATAAGCATTTAAGATTATATATTTATTACCTAACACTAACAAATATGAATACATCTGCATACTGCAGGCACCTGATCCTGGGCACAATGCTACATCCTCAAGCTTCAGTTGTTTTTAAATGAATAAAGTATTTCATTTCCTTTAGTTTAATTTGCCAGCTGTGAGGTTAAATTTTCCATCCATTCTGTTCAGGTTTAAAAGCAAGCATGTTAAGAGCAACAAAAAAATAATAAATCATAAACACCAAAAACATGCAAATGTCAACAAAAAGCTAAACATGCGTTCATTTCCTCTGCAAATATTACTTTTCTGTCTCTGTAGCAACACATTATACCACTAGATGGTGCTAAAGCTCCATGTGAGAAATCACCCAGCTGGAAGTAAAGTCAGTTGAAATACCTGAAGAAAATGGTTGAGCTTTTAGGACCTTCATACAAATAAAGCACACACCCCAACCCTTGTGTTAGTCAAATACAACAACCCAAAGTCAAACCACACCAGTTAACCCACCATCACACAGCAGCAACGTGTGCATTTTACCGTGCTGAAGCCCTGTAGGCTTCTGTGACAGCTACTCCATCAACAAGGAATCAGAGCTCATGTAGGCCAGGGCCCTCTCATACCTTTTATTATCTCTCCCTTGCTGCAAATATACACACACACACACACATTTGAAGACAAACACATCTACCATACGGACTCAAAATTGAAGCATCAAAGTAAGAGTGGTTTCTAAAACAAAAGGTGATTAAGGCCACACTGAATCAAGATGTAGATGCAAAGGCATGCAGTCAGATAAGACTGTAACTTCATGCAAAACAGTGGAAATGACAAAGTAACAGGATACAGACTGAAAGGAAAATAAAGAGAAAGACGAGACAGTAGGAAAGGCTGAGGGTCACCTACAGAAGGGCTGGGTTAGAAACTGATTCTGCTGGAGGTCTGAGACAGCATAAAGATGGTGGAAGGCTCGGAGGCAAGGCACCGACGCTTAGTCTGCCAGGGAGGAGAACCACAGAGGGAGAAGGAGGAGGAAGCAAGAGATCAGGAGGGGTGAACAAAGGCAGGGAAGAGTTACAGCTGGGAAAGAAACATGTCAGATCTTCCAAAATGCCACATGATCAGTTTATGAGATAGACAGCAGCATGTAAACATTCTTCTTAGGCTTCTCAGGAGAGACTGGATCATACTGGAAAGTCTTTGGTGATGGTTATTAGCTCTCCACAACCACAGTTATCAGGGAGGTTATAGGAAAATGAGTTTGGGATGTAGAGGGAGAAATAATTAGCATCTGTAGGAAAAGGAAGTGAAGCAGACTGCACTGCAGCCTTCCCAGAAAGGCTGACATCACTCATCTAGTGCTATCCATGCAATGCACCTACTCATACAAAAACATTTGTGTTGTGTTTTTCAGTAACTCCACTGTAACTGGATCCCAGTGCTTCATATATTATGTATCATTATATCGTCTTGTTTTTTTATGGACATAATTTCTTCTGTCAACTTTCAGTGGAATACTGAATATTTCAGTATTTTGCTGCTAATGAATGCCTTCTGCCATTCATTATTTCTGAGCCACATGTCAGTGTTTATACACCTAATCGTGTTTTTCTGGTCCAATCTTTCAGTCCTGATGAATCAGTATGCATCAGATAAATAACTGCTGTTAACGCTGCTCTTTCAGCGCCTCAGAGTTGAAATCAGTCCATAGCTTTGAGTTTATTCTCTTTTTTACATAAGCAGGATGTTTTTTTTATCCCATCTTTCCTTCTTTCTTCTTACTGTGCAGCATTATTTAATGTTCATTTTCAAAACTGCTCTGAAATAAAGTTTCGATTGCAATTTTCCTTCTTTTATACACTGTTTATGAAACTCTAATGCACATTTCCACACTGCAACCCATTAACAATTAATGCCTTTAGAGGCACTCCTGGTTCAGCAGAGGACACTGTTCTTATTCTCCATTAATAAAACACAGAACTCTGAGTGTTAACCGCTAAAAAAAATACACACTATTGTGCGCATTCCTCTTAAAAATTAAAGGAGCGCTGCACACAGACACAGAGGCTTAACTACCAAAGCAGGGATGTAGCCACACCCTGCATACCTCTGCTGACCCACAATTGTCAGTTCGACATGTCAGGAACTGAAACATCCCAGTGAATAATAAACAGTAAACGCAGGTAGCTTGTAGGTAAATACACAAAATTGATTTCTGCCTTGCAAAAGGCAGGGGGCGCTGTTTGACCTGTGTAAACTGAGCTTTCTTGAATTTTTCATTATTAATATTCATGTAGAAAAGAAGCAGCGACCTTTATTGAAGAACAAATGAAGTAATGGTTAACGAACACGTCCTACTTTGGCAGGAAGCAAAATATTTACGGGATGTGTGGTCATCAGTCTTCTTGCATTACTGCAATTATTCCAAAATATCCATAATACTTTAAAAAAGATTTGTTTTTTTTATTTATGCAACTACTCTCTATTTCTGCAAGCATTTGTGCCCACCTGTATGCGCTCAGTAGTGGTGGGCCACAGTGTCCTCCATATGACCTTCTTCACCACATCTGGCAACAGACTGGCTGTTATCAAAAGGATTATACTGAGCCAGGCTGGGCCACTGGACAACATCTGCATGAACACATAGTACATTCTCTGGTAGTTGAGGAATGGCCTGTAAGAGAGGAAACGACTGCATGAAAACAAATGCAATAAAACATCTAATAAAACGTCACTCTGACTGACACAGTTTTACATCAAGTAAACATTTAAATACAAAAATATTTCTTTAATCATACCAGATGATTCCACCCCACAGCAGGGAGAATACCACAAAGAAGATCAGTGAGCCCCAGATAACGAAATGATTGATCCAAGTCCAGTAATGAGTATCTAGGGCCAGCTACGACACAGAGACGATGGAAGTGAGACTGGAACCAGACTTGCCTGGGTGTTTCTGTGATGTTCTGATGTGTCTGTGTGGTTACCTTGAATGTAACAGTGAAGACTAGCACAGTGAAGACGAGTGTCCCAAATGTCCAGTTTCCAAACATCTGCAGAAGGTAAAAAAGCAGCTGCTATTATTGATCAGGAGATTTGTGCATGAAACACTTTCAACTTCTTGTTTTTTTGTTTTATTTATTTTATTGTATGTTTGATGTGAACAGATTCTAAGCACCTGTTAAAGTAAATAATTTTACTTGTGCTTATTCAGTACTTAAATGCTCAGCACACCTGCGTTAACATGCTTTTCAGATGACATGACTAGGCTACGAGGTAAAAGTTGACATATTCAAGTAAGGAATCAATCAATCAAACAGATGGCAGTGTGCTCAGGTAGCAACATTCAGGTGAGGAGCTGGTTATCAGATGACTGATGGATGGAAAACAGGAGGATGATGTGATTGTATAGCTGAATATTCCTATCAGTCTCTTCTGTGAGTGAAACCCTTTTACATGAACACTAAAAAAGTCATCGTGCACATTTAAGACCACCACGATGCAGGGCAGCTTCTTCACTACAACTTACACAATGAGCTCCTTCAGCATTTTGTGCAGCACTAAAACTGGCATATTTTCCCTTTATTGTAATTATTCGGAGGTGTTATATTAAGAGGTACATGGGGAACATAGTGATTCTAGTACACCATAACTGAGAAGTGACTGTTGCATGATTTTCTTTTTTCACAGGCCTGTGGCAATAAGATGAAGCCCAAAACCAAAAATGAACTAGTATCATAAAATTTAAAGTATGGGTACACTGAAGGTCATCTAACTGCTTGGGCTACACTATACTTCTGCTAAAAACAGGCACCTTGGGTGAACCGTGATAAATAAAGTTAAAAAATAAAAATGATGAGCATGAAATGATAAAATAAAAGCTTTTCAGAGGCAGCTTCCAAATGCAGCTCTGATTTTTACATTGTTAGTACAAGTATAGTACAAGCTACTATCAGATACATTACAACATAAATTGTAGCGCTACAGAAACACTCGCATGAGGCAGAAAAATGATTTTTATCATTGATCAGATGCATTTCAATGTTTTTCTTTCACCTTTTCTTTTTCTAACATTTCAAAAGCTTCAGATTTGCTTCCTGTTTATGTGTTTATAAGTAATCCTATAAAAAGTTGTAATGCTTTAGGCAATGATCTTTAACTGTTACATAATGGAAGCAGGAGCACTTATGCCTAACATCTGCCACAAACAAAGCACACAGGATGTATAACTAAGGTGTTTGGTCACTGACAGCTGGACACATGAGCATGGGTCTGGGAAACAGAGAGTCACTACAGAAAAGCCTACAGCTGACGTATCTACAGCAAGCACTGAGGGCCGGACATGAGATGAACAGCAGTTTGTATCAGGCTGTGTGACGGTGGCGAAACAGGGAAGTGAAACTAAGGAGAGACGACAGAGAGACAGCGACAGGCTTACCATCTGTGTGTTGGTTGTCATTAGCTGGGAGGAGGAAAGAGAAGCAAAAAGAAAAAGCAACACAAAGGTAAGAGGATAGGAAGAAGAAGAGCATGTGACCAGAAGAAAATCATAATAACATAAACAGTTTTATGGCTGAAAGGAAAAAAATTGAAAAGAATTGGATGCAAAAAAAAAAAAGAAGAAGAAAACCCAAGTGAAATCAAGCAACTCAAAAACAGTTCAACATGTTTCTGGGAGAGTAATGCAGCTTGAGAAATTAAACAAACCAAATAGAGAACAGAGAGGAAGATGATGGGAACCCCGCCATGCTGTCGTGTCTTACTAGAGATTTATGCTTCAGCGGGAAATCTATGCTGTTACCTGCAGCGTAACCGCAAACCCCGCTAAAGCCTATGGCGTAACCTGGCGTGGACCTCGGTGGGAAGGAAAAAAATCCCAGTATTTTATCTGGGACACGATCACATGGTAATTACCACATAATGCACCAGCACGAGTGTGAATCCTGCCAATAGCATCGGCCACTTATGTAGGTTATGTTATGGGCTCTAAAAAGATTTCCCGCAGAAGTCTAAATAAGGCCTTAGATATAAACCACACGTCATCAGATTTTACTTAAACATCTATATATATATAATTATCCAACTGACATTAAATATTATTTACTAAAAGGCAAAATAGTCTTCAAACTTTATCAGCCAACAACCTGCATTTTCAAGTGACATAAATAACCATCCAGTACAAGGTCATTATTATGAGAAATTACTTGACCATAATTATCTCATAACTACATGTAACTACCAGATAGTTACTTTTTCAAACACAATAATGTGCAGTGTCAGGAAAACACATTTATAATACCAGATCCATTTACACTACAGGGTTAATGTTAGTTTGTGGTACAACTTGATCAGTTTCTGCAAGCAATACAATAAGCTACGTGTCAGGCATTAGCCAGGCCATTAAAACCTGTCAGCAAAGCACAGTACAGCCAGTATATTTAAAAGTAAATCCATTTTGCTTACAGAGCAAAATGTGGTTGAGGAACAAGCTGAGACCTAAAACACTGTCACTATGTTCCCTAACTAACCCCAAACACCACAAGAAGACTAAAAAGTCAGATGACAAACAGAAAACAGATGGAGCTTGTGGAAAACTGAAGTAGCCTATAGATAAAATAGGCAGTTACTATTTTTCCTTTACTTTGAACTTTACTTTAAATATTTTCCAGGCCTTTTTCTCCTTGTTTCAATTAAAGAGCCTGTCAAAGCCACATGGTTATTACCTGTCCATTGCTGGTGAAGGTGGTGTTGTCAAACAGGAAGTAAGCACCAAAGAACATCACAATGGCATCATAAACGCCCAAGACTGTCCAGTATATGAAGGTGGGCCACCGCAGCAAAGAGTTCTTAGCAATATCTCTGTGTAGATATACAGAACAGAGATCACATGTTTATAGATTAATATCACAGTACACTGCCTGCCTCACAGCCAATGAGTCTCTAATAGTATAATACATACATCGATACAGACAGCGTCATTGTTTGTGGGAAAGGTTGATTCTTTTTTGGAAGAATACAACTTAAGAGTAAAGCTAAAAACGTAGCTTTTCAAACTCTGAACACATGCAAAACCAAATCCAAGAAGGCGGTTATCTGCCATATGATGGATGTAAAATAAATTGTAATGTAAATATAAATTAATCAGAGTAAAACACCAAATCATCTGCTATTACTTTGCACCTGGAGGCCGTGTATAAAGTGTCTAAAGAATTATTGAAATATTTATATTTTCTGTTGCTTAGACGACGTTAACTCAACACTGTTCTTGTTACAGTACATCTCCGGAAGAATCCAACTACCACGCAGTCTGCTTTGTATAAAACAGATGGTTCATTATCTGCTGCAGAAGACTGGATTACTGAAACATGGAGATAATTTCTTTTTCTAATTTTCATGTCATGAGAACAAGTTCCTGAAGAACATGTGATATTAGAGTCGATCCAGCTGGTCGATTTTCAGTCTTACTAAACGACACATTTCTGACATGACAATCTTAAACAGAAATCCACCTGTAGAGACAAGGGTCTTTCTTCAGGATGTCCATATTTATGTGCTGCTCGATGAGACTGTAGAGCAGAATGGGCAGCGAGGTGAAGCTGATGTTGTAGAGAGTCAGGTAAGCCGTGTCATACAGCGGCTGGGGTTTGGGAAAGAGAGCCGTGTTAGTATTTTTGTTCTTGTTGTTTTTATGGTATTTAGGTTTTGTGAGTGCACACCTGTTGTGAGAAGCCACAAAAGAACTGGTAGAGGAACTGGGGGAAAATGAAACAGACATTCTGCGAAAAGAAAGAACAACAATTTAAATGTGTACAGGTCTTTTTGTTGCTGAACGCTAATTTTATAGAGTATA
The DNA here is from genome assembly GCF_965226115.1 of Aulonocara stuartgranti. Taxonomy (NCBI): domain Eukaryota; kingdom Metazoa; phylum Chordata; class Actinopteri; order Cichliformes; family Cichlidae; genus Aulonocara; species Aulonocara stuartgranti. The sequence goes on along the minus strand of NC_138958.1, from coordinate 40,665,380 downwards.
AATATCAAAAATATGAAAATTAATGAACTAAACAAATTAATAAATTAAATCTCACACAAAGCATTCCTGCACACTTAGGCTAAAGCCACAGACTCCGCAATTACAATCATCTTAAAACAAATTTAAAAAACTATATAAAGTTTTAAAAAGAAGTAAACTCAAAACATGTTCAGGGCGACTACCTTGTAGAAGAAATATTGTACAAGTTCAGAGATGCGTATGTAGTAATAGTGTCCGTGGACGAGCAGCATCTTCTTGAGGTGTTTGAACTTCGGGATGGCGTAGTCGCTGTTCCTCACTGCCTGGCGACCCTCCTTACCCATAATGCCTGCGTTGTGACCATTTACAGGGCAAAGTATTATTGCAATGATAATAGTATGGTTCTAACAGTTTTAACACTTCTGCATAAATGTAGTTTTGGAAATTCAAAAGTACAGTTTTTGTGTGGAAAAGGATTTTGTGTGAATGCAGGTGCTGTACACACTGCTGACTTCTGTACACAAGGGGCTGCTTTTAAGAATTTCTAGTTTCTTCAAATTGAAACTGTATTAAGAAGGAAACAAACTTTACCAGAGTGTGGCATGTTGCATAGGAATAGACAGAATACTAACCAATACCAACGTGGGCCTCCAGGATCATGCTGACATCATTAGCTCCGTCTCCAATGGCCAGCGTGATTGGGTGCTCCTCCGAGGCTTTGATTAACTTGACAATCTGCAGGTTGTGGATTTCAGCTTAGCGTCCATCTGAATCTTAATGACATGAGTGAGAACATCTGTTTCACAGTTAAACTCAGAGTACAGATGGCCTTCGTACCTGTGCTTTCTGAAGTGGCGCCATTCGACAGCAGAGCACGGCACTGCAGTTCCGGCAGATTTCCAAGAATTTCTCTTTGTAATTCCCTGAGTTTGAGCCCTCCTGGCCGGGCCTCATTACAGCAGAGAGGGTAGCTCCGTCAATGATCAGACCATAGTCGGTGCAATCACCTGATAGCCTGGGAAAAAAAACACAAAACCTGTCAAATACGAGTAACTGCAGGATGACACTGTCTGAAGCATGCTGTGAACATAATACCCACTCAGAGAAGGTGTCCCGGGTCATGCCCCCATGCTGCCTAAGGACCGTCCTGCTCAATTCAAACAGGACGTCGTGAAGGCTCTGCTCCTCAGTGCGTTTGGTGGTCAGCTCCAGGATTTGGGTGTTGCGATGAAACAGCTTGCTGGCATAGCACGTTGCAGCTGCAGTCTCCATCTTGTCTCCTGTCAGCACCCACACCTTTATACCAGCTTTGTGCAGAGACTCAATGGTGTCTGCTGCTTTTTCCTGTAGCCTGGTACGCAGCCAAGAAACAAGAGGTGGCATGTTTTTAGCTGCATTAAATAAATAGGTTTGTTTTATTTCTCTTTGCCTTTTATTCAACAACAGCTCAACTGTGCAGTACTCCAGCACGTGGATTATTTCCTCTCTGTGCTGGATGGGTGAAACGCCCTCTGGGCTGACAAGTAGTTTTAAGCCTGCACTATAATTGCCTTAGTGGCACGTGTGTGATTGGAGGGTTAAACTGCCACTTTCCCTCACTCACTTTGGTTCACTCAGAACTAGGACAGCACTGTCCATGGCAGCAGACACAGAATTACTGTAATGTTAAGAGTCACTTGAGCTGAAGAGGTTTAGACATTTATAGGAAAAAAAGGTGCATAAGTGTAATTTTTGAAAGGGCATTTCACGTAAAATTTGCACTGAGAAGGACAAATAACTGAAATGACAACAGCATGCAATGTAAATTGTGGTTATGTTGCCAAGCTACCAGCTGTACAGGAAAACCTTTGATGAAAAAAAAAGTGCAGGATGTTGATATAATTTGTCATTTAGGTGTCCTTAATACCAAAAAAAATTCAGCACCTGTCCTCGACAGCAGTTGCTCCCAGCAGTATCAGGTCCTTCTCGATGAGGTCGTAAGCCTCTGCCAGCTGTTTGTCTCGGTCTTGTAATGCTAACTTAGCTCTGTTCAGCAGTTGGAAAACCTCCTCGTACTGTTCTGGGCTCAGAGAGCGATAGGCAACACAAAGTGTCCTCAAACCCTCCTGGTGGAGAACAGAGATTCACACAAGGTCAGGCTGGTATATATTTAAGACTCAATAAAAACAAATCTACATAAAACACTGTTTCTTGAATACAGCCTCTGAATGTGAGTGTATGGTGGGTGGATGCCAACTACCCATTCAGCCTCACTAGTACAACACTCACCACATATTTTTCAGTTTCCAAAGAAACCTGTGATTTATCTGTAGCTGCAACCACAGCAACATTTGTGTCACTCGTCTGCTTTTTACTGCATGCGAATTGAAGCTATCGTGGTATTTTCATGTGTAAACTGAACTTTAAATAGTCTTATTCAGACTGCGATATTTATTTTCGCACTTTGGAAGTCATTATGAGATTTTGCAGTTGACTGCTTAGTTAGGTGCACTCTCTTACTATCTGTCTACTTATTAGCATTTCCTACTTTTCCCACAAGGATTTTGTGGGTGTATAAAGAAAACAGTATGCAGAGTCCATCACTGTTTATGGTTCTGTTCAGTATTTAAAGAAATCTTCTTCTTTCCATCTTCTGACCAAATCCTACGCCAGTCCCACAGATAGAAAGACTGTGCTGATACAATTATTAAATACATGTTAATAAAAAATGTAAAAAAACAAATAGACTTGTGCTTTTGTCAATTAAAGGCCACACCAGATCCACCTAGAAAGAAGTTCTGTTTACTGGAACTACATGATGCTTCTCATGTGGTTGTGTAAACTGTAACCATGCAAAGAACTTAGATAATGGTAATTGGCCTGTAGTCCCTAAGGACCCCAAAGCGCTTTACACATCCAGTCATCCACCCATTCACACACTGGTGCTGGCAAGCTACATTGTATCCACAGCCACCCTGGGGCACACTGACAGAGGCGAGGCTGCCGGACACTGGCGCCACCGGGCCCTCTGACCACCACTAGTAGGCAACAGGTGAAGTGTCTTGCCCAAGGACACAACGACCGAGACTGTCCAAGCCGGGGCTCGAACCGGCAACCTTCCGACTATAAGGCGAACTCCAAACTCTTGAGCCACGATCTTTCAGGAAAAAACAACTTCCTGTTATATTGTATGAGCCTATAACGATATGAGAAAGATGAGAGTGAGCCTGCACGTGTGTGTGTGTGTGTGTGTGTGTGTGTGTGTGTTTGTGCTCTCTCACCACTGCATTTTGCTCCACTCGTGCTCGGACCTGATCCACTTTGCCTGAGATGACCCTTGGGAAGATAGAGGAGTCTGCACCTTTACAGAAGAGATAAACCTCACCTGCTCAAACACATACACAGAAAAAAAAGAGGATCGGATTAAAGAAAAACATAAACACAGACACATAGAAATCAATATAAAGAATATACATATATAGTTTTGTGCGCATTACCAGTGCTGGCCTTGACGATAACGCTCATCCTCCGTCGGACTGAGTCAAATGTCAAAACTTCTAGCAGTTCAAACCTGATAAAAACAGGAAGAAAATCACACAAATGCTACTGAAAAAATAATAGCCAACTATCAATTAAAGAAGTTAAAAACAGATAAAAATAACAATAGTCATCTCATTTTCAAGGTTCACAGAGAACAATAACGTTGCTTAAAGCGGCACACTCACTTTTCAACTTCATCCTCCCTATTTAAGATTTCCATCTGACCGTCCTTGAGCCTCAGATAGGTGAAACCGAGCCTGCAGCACAGAACAACCATTATTGGAGTGAATAAAATGAATGTCCAAAACACAGAAATAGAAAAATGGGAAAACTAAATTCTTCTGAATGCAGCAGCGATTACTGCTGCCATTGTGTGCAACGTGAGTGTGTGTGTGCTGCACCTCTTCATGCCCTCCACCAGTGCAACCTCGTCAGGAGAAGAGGAGATGTAGAAGGAAGTGGACTTGCCCTGGTGAATGCCATGTTTGATGCCATCTACAGTATCCTCCTCTTTCACCTGCACCGTGTGGCACAAACACAACGCCCGGAAAAACAGCTCCTCGTGCTCCTGCAGTGAACGGCCGACACTAGATTACCCTCATTCGCACGAACCACAAACGCACATTCAAAGCGAGTCTGCACTTACCCTGGCTGCAGGACCTGGGGATGAGTCGATCATGTCCATACCGGCAGCTCCAGGCATCACCTACAGACATACAGACCACAGATCACTCTGGGGGTCACTGGTTATCAAACACAGCCTACGATGATATGTACATATGGCATTTTAGTATTAAAGCTTGATTCTAAGACTTGACATATACAGCACGATGTCCATGTTTATGTGACAGGAACCCCTTTACTCTGATGTTTGAAGTCCTATGTTAAAAGGAGTAAATTGTAATAATATTACAACACAACAACCCTCCTAAAATTACAACAGACCGTCTGTTCAGCACTTTTAAGGTTGTATGAGCTGCTGACTTGTCAATTAATGCTCATGATCAGTTACTTGGCAAACATAAATAGACATATGGCTCAATAAACAGCAGCAAGACTTGCAGGCACAATTTGATTTCCTCATATGACCATTAAGCACTGAACACAGATGATTACACTAAACGCACAATGCCCAGGAGTTTTATTGTCAGGAAATCTGTAATAATCCATTGAAAACACAGAAATGACTAAACGCATGAATGTTACATTCTTCTCACAGATTTTTATTAGATAAAACACACAAACAAAAAAACCCTAAAATAGGCCTAAACTGTTGCCTTTCTGTCATTTGATTTTTACACCTCCGTTACATAAAAATATGAACTCTTTGTAAATAAATGAATGGCTATAAATGAATCAATCACAAACATTGATCCATCTTTACCTTGTCCAAAGAGACTGTATATAAAGGATGGAAGTAGTGTGGCATCATTAAAATGGTTTTGAACCACCCTTGGAATCTCCTTTAGAGTGCCTTTATTTGTATCTTTAGAAATGCACAACATTATCCAGCAAGTCTTATTAGCAAGCTGCATCCATACAAACTGTGGTTCTTTCGTGCATACACTGAAACACCCACAACATCTACTAATTGGAAGGCTGGTGGTTCAATCCGTTGATCCTCTAGTCTGCATGCCAAAGTATCCTTGGACAAAATACCTGAACCCTGAACTGAGTTTCCCCCGGTGCATCCACTGCAGTGTGATTATGTGAACGTCAGGCTCAAAGTGCTTAAGCACAGAAAAGAAAGTGCTTGTAGGACTGTGTATGAATGAGACTTGTAGTAAGAAAAGTTCATGGCTGAAGCTGAATATCTTAACAGATCAATCTAGTGGGACTGAACGTTTTACCTGTCCATTACAGATAGCGTGAGGTACATAAACGTGTCCATCCACACAGCACTCTATAAACTCCATGTTGTTCTCTGTTAGCGTTCCTGTCTTGTCTGTAAACACATACTCCACCTGGAAAGAAAGCAGGGTAAGTGTTTTTTTATTCTTATCTCTAACTCACTTTTCCATACAGTAATGTTTCTTTGCTCATTATTCTGCCCGGAGTGAAGTACACTTTGCTACCTGCCCCAGTTCCTCATTCAAGTCTGATGTGTTGACCACAGCTCTCTCCCCCAGCTCCTCATCAAACATTTCATCGTCCCACATGATGAAGTAGGAGCCCAGGAACTTCTGCATCTCCACAGTGACATACATGGACACGGGAATGATGTAGTTGAAAAGAACCATGAAGGCCAAAAAGTCTGTGAACGCCCTGATTAGCTGAGGAGGAGGAGAACGAAGAACGTGTGAGACAATAAAGAGGGGATCGAAATATTTTTATTTTCCAGGATTCGAGACTCACAACGTGTCTCTGTCTCTCAACTTCCGCCTTCTGGTTGTAAAAGGGCTCGTCTTTGTTGGGGTCGGACTGCCACACGTATTTCAGTGCAGTGTTGATGAGAGCTTTGCTGATGAGAATGCACAGGTAGACCACCAAGTAGGCATTCATTGACCTGCAGAGGGAGAAGTTAAAGATCTGTGACATATTTCTTCATGATAGTGAAAGATAGATGAGTTTTTCATTAATCTGCTTTGAACAATGTGGACAAAAATTTGGATTGAAAACCCCATTTGAAAAAAAAGGATTATGGAAACTATCTGCCAAGGATGGAGGAGTCTGTGCCTCCCTTAAAACATTCCATTGACTTCATTACATTTTTCCTGCATTGATCTGTCTTTATGACTTGTGTGCTTTATTCTTTCCCTGAAAGATTACGCACAACCTCCAGAGTAGAATTTAATATGACTAAGTGGAGAGATGGAGCATGGCAGTTTGTGGCAGATCACATGTTTATATAATTCACATATACAGGTTCTAAGCTTTAGACTTTGTGTAGCATGTGCTTAAGTGTCTTGTATCACATGTTGAACTGCTATGATTGTGTTTCTTGTGTTTCATCCCTCTTTTCTCTTGGTGATAACACGTTCTCATGAGTGCAAACACAAAAACATAAGGGGCGGAGCTTGAGGCCCTGGTACTATTTCTACTATTTTGGTACCATTTCCCACTGTGGTTGAGAGTGTAAAAAGCACAAGTGTGTGCAGGTGCAAATGAAAGTAGTTTGAAAGGGAGTTAGAAACAATCCATAAGAGATTTCTGACTGCCGGTCAGCTATTTGGCGATTTTAACAAGCAGGAACTAAAAAAATAAAAGCACTAGAACCCCAAAAAACTTGCAACCCAGTCCACCATGTAAAAGGTAACTTGGAAAACAACTCAGTATACTCGTCAGAATCTTCAAACTTGAAAAGGGGAACAGCTGAGACAAGACATTTACTCTGAGCTGAGTCAATGAGCCGACGAGTTAATGAGACACACATAGTGAGCAAGTGTGAATGTAATCCACCTACAGTCACTCATTTATACATCTGGATACAAAGACACTGTCTACGCCAGATGGAAAGAAAATTGATCCAGTCAGCGCAGCGAGCCAAAGAGACACACACAGACGCTTAAGTCTCAATGAATAAACCAAGACATGAGAAGTGAACAGATGGCTCTAAGGACGGGTAAGAAAAATTTCAGTTATTATCTAAGCTGGTTAGCACAGAAACAGCCAAAGACTGTGAAACTTGCATGAGAGCACTGATCGTTGCTAATAGGCTCCTTTCAGAAACAATTCATAATATAATATAAAAATGAAAGAGGAGGAAACGAAAAGAGCTTACTTTTCCACTGCAGATCGTTTCTGAGACTTGGACTGGTAATTGAGAGCCATCTTGGTTTCCATGCCAGTGTAGATGACCACAGCTACAGGGGGGAAAAGGAAAAGTCTCATTCAAAATGCTGCACTGTACATTAAAAAAAAGAATATTAAAAAGTATAAAGTTGAGGTAATCTCTAACATTTATCATTAATTGTGTAGAATTACCATAGATATATTCAGTGTTCTTGAGTGTGGCTCCTCGGAGCAACAGGTTCTCTGATCCTAACGGCCTGCAGACAGTCCAGATGATAAACAATCATGTATTTCTTTCACAAACAAAAAGCTCTAATATTATTATTATTATTATTATTATTATTATTATTATTATTATTATTATTATTATTATTATTATTATTATTATATTTCACTGCATGTTATACTTGTATAACTATGCATGTGACAAATAAAGAATCTTGAATCTTGAATCTTGAATCTAGTAAGAGGCAAATAAGGTTCCATCTGAAGAACTTTATATCTGGCAGCATGGCTCTGTTCTGGGAATTCCCCACCATTCCATGCACATATACAGAAAGCTAGAGACAGGAAAAGCATAATTCAAGAACAACAGAAATGGCACTTAAAAAGTCAGCTGCAGAGTAAAAGTGGGTTTCAAAGCATCCTGCAGCAGTGCAGCAACTGAGGGAAAGGAAAAATAGTAGTGTACTCCATAAGAGATTTGTCAAATGGATGCAGAGGTGTATCAGGTGAGCCATCAGCTGATGGGGGCTTGGATTGTTATCAGCTGATCTGCTGGCATTGCAGCTGAGGTGAACTAATGCTGTGCTCAATTAAATCAAATTAAGATAAACAAGTAAGCTTCGCACTAAGTCGTCATTCTGCAGAAATGCGAAATCTTCTTTGAAAGATTGAGCAGCATCACACTTTGTCATCAAAGAAATTTAATACATGTCTGGATGGTTTTGAATTTTATTTTTGAATGATGGGTGAATACAATAGACACATGCTGATTTCTTTAATGATCTTTAATATAAAAGTGTAATATTTTGTGTTATTTTACCTTGCCACTGGCTCATTGGTCATGTAGATGTTGATACGCCCCACGAATCTGTGTGGGTAGGAAAATAATTGAGATAAGGCACATTTATTTTGCAAGAACACTTTGTTCAAGTGTGTGTGTGTGTGTGTGTGTGTGTGTGTGTGTGTGTGTGTGTGTGTGTGTGTGTGTGTGTGTGTGTGTTACTGACTTGTACAGGTCTGGCTGCGGTTGTTCACATTCTATTGTGGCATGGATCGTGTCCACCTCTTTCTCTGTGTTGTAAGCTTTGGTTTCCTGAACTGCATAATATGTCTAGGTTGGAAGAGGGAAGGAAAACAGAAGAAATGGTTGGGTAAATGAAAAAAGAGAGAAAGATAATGGGAGTGTAAGTAATAAGGCAACACAGGAGGAGAAGTATTAAAGACACACGTTGTGGCATGGTGACAGAAGGCGGAAGGGAGATGAAGGGAAATAAGAAAAGCAATAAGGGAATGGATTAAGAGTTAGATGAATGAATGGATAAATGGACAGAGAAAAACATAAATCACAGCAAATCATAATGCATCTAGTACATATTTAAGTGGATTAAGTTTATCCAGCACACCTTGTGACTGCTCTCTCCATCCAGGCTGGCTGTAGTAACAAAGCAGGTCCCGTCATCTCGAGACGAGGAGAGGAGAATGAGATCACAGGGAAAAGTCTCATCTTCTTTCACCAAGACCACATCTCCAACCTGCCACACAGACCGAGACAACAAATGTTTACTTCTAATACATGCAGGGCCTTGATACCTTGAAGCCAACAGCTGGAGCTTTTTGCATATTTAAATTAATTCACCGGGGTCTAATTTGCCACTACCGTCCTGGCTCTGACCACCTAAGTGAGCATATCAGTGAGGAGTCCTAGCAGCACTTTAGTAGAGAAATACAGTCACTGAACGGAAAATGCAGTCAAATGCAACACACCTAATGACTTACCAGCAGTAAGCTCATATCATTTCAGTCTTATGTCGTTACATAACATACATCAATCTAAGTTCTTTTAAAGCTAAATTGCTTTTAAATGCAGGCAAACACACACACACACACGTACAGAGAGCTTAGTAGCAGGAAAATTCCTCAGTGTGAGCCACTAAAACAAATGCACCAAAGCTCTGTTAGATGGGGTGAGTGAGTTATCTGGTTTCACACACACACACCCTGAGTTTGCGGCTTTGTTTGCGGACCACTTTGCCATGATGCACCACGTGGACAGAACACTGGTTGACAGCGTTGTCTGCTTTGTGTCTCAACCAGTCCTCATAACCCTAAGAGAGAGAGGAGAAGACAGAGAGGAGGATGTAAAAGTGAACATGTGTGCCTGCAGGTGTGGCTGCTGGTGTAGTGTTTACTGTCAACAGTCACATTAGGTGAACTCACCTGTTTAATGGCGGTGACTGTGATGACAAAGAACAGTGGCAGTCCACTGGTGACCGGACTGGTGGGAGTGTCAATAATCAACTGAAGTGACCGCACACATGAACATACAGTGAGAGAGAGAAATGAACGGCAAAAAAGGTTTCGGGGGAAGAAGAATATATAGAAATGACAGACAGCAGTAAATAGGCAATAAAACATGTCTGAGCTTTATGGCACTAAACATAAATATAAACATAACATAAATATGATTAGTGGAGCTACTTTAAGCTGTTCCCTTATTCACAGTGGTGAATAAGTATAGTAAAAGTGACATCTCACTCTGAAATCCCATATACACGTTTTTCCTCTGGTCTATCACGACAGTTTTAGTGTGAGTCTCCCAGCTTTGAGCAATTTAAGGTAGAAACCATTCTCTGTATATTGAACTGCACATGTCAATAATGAAGCATAAAGAAAAATATGTTTCTACGTGAAACATTTCTTTGATTGACTATAATGATTCATAGAAAGAGATGTTTCTGCTGAGTTTTTCTAATGTATGCTTCTGATGCAAGTGCCATTAAATTCAAGAGAAAGCAGACGTCTCTAGATAAACAGCACACAAGGAAAACTCTCCCTTAAGGAAAAATATGAATTATCTTTACAACATGCTTTGCAGAAGCCTTGTAGTGAAGTTCAGTCAGTGTGAGCAAGAAAATGTTTTACCTGAACCAGAAATATGATGAGAAAGTAGAAGTTGGCGACTCTCCTGAACTGCTCAAACATATTCTTTGGGATGAAGTTCCAAAACGTGTACTGGAAACAAGAAATTTTCTTATGTTTAATTAAAAAGATATAGAGTTTAAAAAGATCCCACAGTGTTATCAACATCTATCCATGATAATGGAAACAAAAGCAAAGAGGCTTAAGACCAGATTCCCTAACATAATGTGCCATTACTAACTGGGTTTTGGCATTAAAAAAAAGTACTGCTGCTAATAACAAAGACAGCACAGTGACAAGATTCAATTCAATTCAATTTTATTTATACAGCGCCAAATCACAACAACAGTCACCTTAAAGCACTTTATATTGAAAGGTAAAGACCGTACAATAATACAACAGAAAAAAACCCAAGCAATCATATAACCCCCTATGAGCAAGTGCTTTGGTCAATGGTCAATGGTAACTTTATTGTCCCTAACGGGAAATTGATTTGCAGTATGTCCGTCCAAACAAACAAACAAACAGACAACCAACACATCACATACACTCACCAAAATAATATAATATAATACAAGCCTGAGAAAACAACCTAGATTTTTCATCAAAAAAGTGCAATGTGCAATGGCAACAACACTTATGGTTTAGTGTTATTAACTATGATAATAGCAGTAGGTACAAAAGACAATCTATGTCTCTTTGTCTTCACTGCAGGCACTTTATAACGACGACCTGATGGAAGCAGTTGAAAATCATTAAAGAGAGGATGATCTGAACACAACAGGACAGAGGTTGCCTTCCTCAGCACCTGCCTGTTATAAAAGTCCACAAGCTGGACCTGAGACCTCCCTGAAATCTTGCCCGCCACTTTAACCAGGTTGTTAAGTCTGGTCTTATTATTCAGGGACATATTACCGTACCAAGCAATGATACAGAAAGTTAAAACAGATTCAATAAAACTTTTATAAAAAAGAGTCATCATTTCAGATGAAACATTAAAACCTCTCAACCTCCTTAAAAAGTACAGTCTTTGTTGAACCTTTTTCACTGTAGCAGCAAGATGTTACTCAAAGGACAGAGACTAGGACAAGAACAACCCCCAAATACTTATAACTGTCCACCAGTTCAATGGCTGCACCATTTACCACTGTTAGCGCAGGATGGGGGGATGTCTTCCTGAAGTCAATAACCATGTCCTTGGTTTTCAAGGTGTTAATCATTAAGAAGGACTGATCACACCATGAAACAAACTCATCCACAACAGACCCATGGGAATCCTCTTCACCATGAAGGAGGCTTCCAATGACTGTGTCATCTGCGTATTTAATGAAATGCCTGTTGGCCTGTGTACTGCGACAGTCATTAGTGTACAAAATATACAGTAGAGGAGAGAGACAACAACCTTGTGGTGAGCCAGTAGAAGAGTTCAGCTGAGTTCAACTCCCTTTTAAAAGGAAGAAACCTCCAGCAGAACTTTCTCAGAGAGGGCCAGTCATCTGCTGTGACCAGTTGGGGTAAGTGGAGGAAGACAGGACAAAAGACATGGCGTGAAAGAGAGCCAGAGATTAATAATAACCAGTGACTCAATGCAGAGAGGTCTATTAACACATAGTGAGTGAGAAAGGTGACTGAAGCTCTTTCTGGGATAGTGGCGCAGCTGCCCCTCTGTTGGTCTTCCTTGGTCTCTTGTGTTCTGGGGGCCACTGTAAGTCTGGAGTCTTGATCTCCTCCATACCTGCTTCATGCCCTGGTGGACGGGGCTGTGGCCCCCCCACACCCTCTAGCAGATCATTACATGAAGGAACAGGTGTACACACGGGTGCTCACACACACAAACTACACCCTTTTTGGCAAAGCACACTGTGCGCTGTCGATATTACGTGCTGCACAATAATGTTTAATATTTAGTATTTGCTGTTATATTCCCATATATCATCGTGATGTTGTTTACTATATTGCTCTCGTTTTCTTCTGCTTGTTTTCTTTTTTCTTTCTCAACAGGTGATCCAGGTGATTGATATATGTATTTTTTTGTCTGCTTATTTAGTTGGTTTTTGGTTTTTTGCCCTTTATCCCAGTCCCTCTTCTCCGCTGTTTTTCCCCCCTCTTCCTTTCTCCCTTTTCTTTTCCTCATTCAAGTCTGTCCCGTATCTAGCAAGTGAAAATAAAAAATAAATAAAATAAACAATAAAAGGTGAATCAAATAGACCATTACGGCAAGGCTGGGATGGTCAATTTGGTAAAGTAAATCCGTTGGCCATCTTTCTTCGCCTTTAGACAATAATTCTGATGGCAAAAGAACCAAACGGGACAGGCAAAAAAAAAAAAAAAAAAGAGAAAGGTGACTGAAGAAAAAATGCTCAATGCATCATGGGAATCCCCCAGCAGCCTATTGCAGCATAACTAAGGGAGGATTCAGGGTCACGTGCACTGTTCCCTCTAAGCTGAGCACGTGAGCAATCGTGCACTGCTGACACAGTCTCCGCGCACAGAAAATCAGCAAAATAAAATAAATACATGTATTTACTTTAATTCCAATTCAGGCTGGATTTTTTTTTTTTGTGCGCAGCGGAGATTTTCTGTGTGGTTAAACCATGTCAGCAGTGCGCGATTGCTCACGCGCTCAGCTTAGAGGGAACATTGGTCACGTGATCCAGCCCTAACTATATGCTTTAACAAAAAGGAATGTTTTAAGCCTAATCTTAAAAGTAGAGATAGTGTCTGTCTCCCGAATCCAAACTGGAAGCTGGTTCCATAGAAGAGGGGCCTGAAAACTGAAGGCTCTCCCTCCCATTTTACTTTTAAATACTCTAGGAACAACAAGTAAGCCTGCAGTGTGAGAGCAAAGTGCTCTAATGGGGTGATATGGTACTATAAGGTCATTAAGATAAGATGGGGTCAGATTATTCAAGATGTGAGATCTTGTATTTGAGGAGCAGGATTTTAATTTTAAGTCTGGATTTAACAGGAAGCCAGTGAAGATAGGCCAGTATAGGAGAAATATGCTCTCTCTTTCTAGTCCCTGTCAGTACACTTGCTGCAGCATTTTGGATTAACTGAACACTTTCCAGGGAGTTTTTAGGACATCCTGATAATAACGAATTAGAGTAGTCCAGCCTAAAAGTAATAATTGCAGTAGTTTTTGCGTGTAATAGGTAGGAAATCATAATTTTGCACATGAACACATATGCTATAAAACAGAGAAATGTAGAGTTTACTAAATGTTTTTTCCTTTTTTCCTTTTATTGTTTGTTTTTTTTAAATCAGGCAGCAGGAGGAAGCTTTTCTTGGCAACATGTAAAATAATGTTTATTGGTACAAACTCAAACCTCAAACACTCAAAGGACCTGTGATGAACAGTTGAGAGAGGCCTGGTTAACGTGCTGTAGTAAGTGAGACTTAGTTATAGATAGTTATGCCAGTTGGACCATATCAGCAAAATCTTTCTTCATACTACGACTCAATGCAAATATTACATCCAGGTCAGAAATCTAGGCTTCTTTCATTTACAGCTTGTAAAACTAAAATTAATGTTCATGCAGCATAGCCTCAGTTTATAACAAGCTGACATTTAGACTGGAGGGACAGAATTAATCAACAGAAAGTCCACTCCAAGACCAGCTTAGCAGTTGGAACCAGCATAAATACCAGCTGGTTCTACCAGTCCCTGATGCTGTTTGCTTTAACAGCGCGGGGGGGGGATGGTATAATCAAGCATTCCAGTGTAAATATACAATATATATTTTACGAACCACAGATATGACATTTTCAAAAAGTTGGAGCGGGTCTAAACTGATCACTGAAATTAAAACACAGCACAGAGTGTTCTTTCCCAAAACAGCTCATTCACTGGTCTTTGTCCCATTACCAAGTAGTGGTCGCCCACGCTTTAAAAACAAAGCATGAATAGTGCTGGAGTACTAACAGCTCTGTTCTGCTGTGTCCTTTTGTTTAGACACTGATCCTGCGCTCAAATCATAATTGATTTTAAAGCTGAAAGAATAAAACCTGTTTGCACGTTCTTCACCTCTAAACTCTCATGATATTGCAGGCAGATCCTGATGAAGCAAGTCCTGCTTTGAATATGTGTGCATCTGTGTGGGTGGGTGTTTCACTGACCTTTGAAGAGACTATTCTGTTGTCAGGAAATCTTTGCTGTATAAAAGCTTCAGTTCCTGGAGGAGGCTCCTTATGTCCAATGTAAATTGTCCGGCTATCGACCCAGTTCTCCTCCCCGACACACTATGGGAGGAAAGACACAGAACAAGTTTGATTACCCTGCACCATACATGATGGTTTCATGTAGTATCAGTTTATATTGTCATTGTTTTAGTTTAGACAGTATGCGGTATGCTGACAGACGTCTGTGAGGACTAGTGTGTACGTACCGTACGGGACACACAAAAACAGACTCACAAACATTGAGAGAGAATTACAATGAATGAGTTATTTCTTCTCAATCAATGAGAGCCTTTGTTGCCACAGATACACAGACCTGCATGTGACTAAGACTGGAATGCATTACACACACACACACACACACACACACACACGCACACACACGCACACACAAACACAGATGAAACAGCAGGATTGTGTCTCTCTGCGCTGATGCTGCTAGTTTGTTATTTTTGACAACCCTTTGTTTGTTTGTTTGTTTGTTTGGTTGTTTTTATTTCTTTTTTGTCTTTGTTAACAGGAAAATTGTACTTAGTAGTCAGTATAATCTTTTAATGATATAAGTTTGCATATGGTAGAATGCTGCATGTAATCATTTGTGTGTAGAAGTATATAGTTGGTGGCATATTGAAAGAATGTCTCATCCTAGGAGGTCTGTAACATTCTAGGGTGTTCACCCCCACACCCTAGGAGCATGGGAGAGGTCGTACCTTGTCTTATTTTTTTACGGTAGGATTAACGTAGCTATGTCAGTTTTAGTTTAAGTGCTTCTTTACATATAGATGAACTGTTGGATTTTCCAGACCAGCAGGTTAAGGGAAGTCGTTTATGGGGCCACACTCTGACCCCACACACACACACACACACACACGCACGCGCGCACACACACACACACACACACACACACACACACACACACACACACACACCTCCACATTCCAATGTAAGGAACAAACGCTCACTGAAGTATAAATAAAGACCGGGGCAGTTTCTCAGCGCGAGCCTCAGTGCTGGAGGCTGCCCTTGCTAGCAAGACGTTCTGTGTGTTTCTCTTCTCTGAGTCTTTACTGAAGAAGTGTTTTAGAGTATATTTCTTAACAGTCTTCAGGGTAGAAAAATTAAATATTTTCATCACAATTACCATAACATGTGTTAAATCATATAGTTCCTAAATACATAAACTCCTTCCTTGTAGTATTTTATTTTAAAGCCTCTAATGCTAATATTTTATTTTTATTTTTTTGTAAAAAGTGATGTCTTTTACACAAAACATATTAATCTAAACCACTCAACTTAGTCTAGATTTCCTTTGCACAATTGTTTGAATGAAAACTAGAAAAAATTTTCAGCCATTCAGTTTATATGTGATAAAGACAAACTTGAATACTCAAAGTTAACATGTGGTAGATTAGCAGTGGTGAGAATGCAGCATGTCGTTCTAACGCTCAAAATGTCAGGCAAACTGGTTTAAAATATTTAAGGCAGGTCTGGACCTGCATGAGAAACACACTTGCTACCTCTGATGTCAACACAATCTTTCCCACTAACCCTGAGAAAGAAATCAGTTGCCTAATATTTTTTCAAATCCACACCAACACAAATATGCAGGTAGAGCACCTTTCTACAACTATTTTCATCCTCTTTTGGTGCTCATTGACATTTTCATTTGACACAATTTAAAGAGGCCCGGAAGTGCCGCAATTCAAACAAACATTGTGCTTTGTGCTCTGCTGCATTTATGTGAAATTTATAGGCACTTACAAAGCAAGCATTTACATACAAAACAGGCTGTTTGGATTCCTCCATCAACAAATGACTGTGGCTCCGGTTAATGGCTTTAGATAACAAATGGGTGACCCTGAACATCTCAGCGTGGAGCATTTTGTCTGACATCTCAGCTCTGCTGCCACAAGGACAGCTGCTTATATTATATCATATTTCACTTTTGATTTATTGACCTCTTCCTTTCTTTCCATTTTATATTTTATTGAGCTGCTTTTGTGCAATTTTAAACATTTTCTGAGCTATTGTTTTGTGATGTTGTATTTGTTTTTATTGGGATTTTATTTTCCTTTTCATGATTTTGGCTACTGTGACGTTTGAGCATAAATAAAGTATATATTTCACCTCTGAACTTGAATATCAGCAACCTCAGAGCTCTACACAATATAACATCAGTCCTCTCACACGTAGCTCTTTGTATTTTCTCTAAAATTTCAATGATTCAATCTTCACTTCTTATCCACAAGTACTCTAATCATAAGATTTATGCACAGTATAGTTACTGTATAAAAAGGTCCAGGTGTGTAAAATGATTAGAAGATAACACACTTTGTTTACAGTCAATGAAGTACAGGTAGCTTCCATGACATGAAATTACATCTGAAATACCTGCAACAATCTATCTGTTTTCAGGGTCAGAGGAGGGCTGGAGAGCACCCTGAACAAGTAACCAATCACTCACAGCGCTAACACAGACAGACAGACAATCCCTCACATCTACTCTAATGTAGAATCACCAGTTCACCTAGCACGCATGTCTCTGGGCTATGAGAGGAAGGAGGCATACAGGAGAGAAACCAGCCTGCATATGCAGACTGTACACAGAAATGCCCCTGATGGCCAGCAGCCTCAAACCCAGAGCCTTCCTGCTCTGAGGCGATATTGCCAAACATTGCATCAACCTTTATTTCCTTTGTCAAAAACAATGAACAAATACTATTTTAGCCTTCATATTACTGTTTGAAAAATGTCCTTAATAACCGTGGTTGTAGTCTTTTAAGATGAGAAGGGTCATCCAAAGCTTCAACCAAACAGTCTGAATTATATCTAGACAGCCATGTCATGGCAGGCAGCAGCCATCTGGCCATTTTGACCTGAAGTAACCAGAATGAAAAGCAGGCCTGGGCACCTAAGTCTGTCTCTCTCATTTTAGCCATTTCCTGCACATATTACGACTGTCAGTGTCAGCAATCACAACAAATAAACACAGCGAGTCGTTTAATTTGTCCACAAATCATCTGCCTGCACGCACACACACACACACACACACACACACACACACACACACACACACACACACACACACACACAGAGGCTAACGAGAGGTGACAGTAATCTG
The DNA here is from genome assembly GCF_965226115.1 of Aulonocara stuartgranti. Lineage (NCBI taxonomy): Eukaryota > Metazoa > Chordata > Actinopteri > Cichliformes > Cichlidae > Aulonocara > Aulonocara stuartgranti. The sequence goes on along the minus strand of NC_138958.1, from coordinate 40,647,706 downwards.
TGGCCAGTGAATGAGATTGTGTGTCAAGAGGCTGCATGGCCCAGTTTTTTTTTACTTTTGCTCTATCTATCTTTTACACACACACACACACACACACACACACACACACACACACACACACACACACACACACACACACACACAGAGAAACAAGTTAACTCGCAGCTCTAAGATTACCTTGTTTAGGATGAAGGTCCATTTATATCCTGTGACCTCCAATTATCTATGTGACACAGTAAAGGAATAATGGAAATGGAAGGAACAGGAAGACTAAAAGCAAAATGGAAACTGATGAAAACTGGCATATAAAGCTTGAACCATCTGCCTACTTCCCTCTCTTCCTTGCTAAAAGCTATTGTCGATGCCCTATTGAGACCAAAGGTGCTAAAACCGGAGTTTAATTTCTGTGTTGACATTTAGATCGGTTCACATCATGTGCCTCAGAAGCCGTTCTATAATAAATCCAAACCAACATCATCCATCATATCTGACAATCACCACACTCTGATATCTCTGTGAAGACGGGGATGAAAACCAGATAGCACGGACAGCTTGCCAATCCTGACACCCACACAGTGTTGCTGTTCCTCCTCTTCTCTCCCACCTGCCTGCTCCGTCTGCTTCACCTCACACATTTCTTACATATTTCCTGTTAGCTGTCTGCTTATGGAAGACAGCCATATTTCTATACAAGACTCTGGCTGGTAAACTATATAATATCTAGCATGCAGCAGAAAGTATTTCTCATTTCTGTCATACAGTTACTAATGAAAAAAGACAGAAGGAAGGGGGCAGTTAATGTTGTTGTGGTTTTATAATCAATCAATGCGTAATGTGGCCCAATATAAACATGTTGCATAATAACAGTTAGTAGGAGATGCTCCGATTATTAACTCATAATTGGTAGCAGCGCCTAAGCTTAATATTAGGATCTTGTTCACAAATGTAGCACCTACAGGAGGCAGTACCCCCTTTCTTCTGTGTGAACACTATGGATTTGAGGACCATCACAGTACTAAGAGCTGTTTTGTTTGTGTGTTTTTAGCTCATAGTACCATTCCTAGTGTAACAGGAAGTTTGAGTGTTGTAGATGTAAAATGGTTGCTCCAGATGTGCGTCTAAACATCAGCAGCTCTTAATGTTACTGTTGAAAAAAATCAGAATTAAACCTAAATGAAATGAACAAGCTGAAAAGTTTAGGCTTTTTTGACCCTATTAAATATTAAAATATTTACCAGCAATACACTTGAACTTGCTACAAGGAGAAGCAATAAAGAGCGACACTGAAGAAGCTGAAACAGGATTAAAAACAGGGATAAATGAAAAAAAGGGATCAAAACAAGAGGCGATGTTGGAAAACTAGCTGCTGGCCAGTTTTTGTGTTACTTCAGAGTTTCTATTCGTGGGGCAAATGCAAGCAAAAATTAAAAATAAATAAGGATTCGACGGCAAATAGCTCCCAGGGGACCTACTCAGAGGGTACTTATCCTCAGACAGTCCCCAGAAGAGTCCCAGAAGAGTTTGGTCTAATTAGACTAAATTACTGCGCTGCTTCAGTTTGTTTCATCCAAACTACTGAATGGATTAAAGGGATGAATCCCAGGATAATTGTTCTTTTTTTTTAGTGATAAAGTCAGCCGTCTTATCTGTGATACAGATCAGCAACTGCACAACTAATGTAATGCTGCATGACTATTGTTTAAAAGCTGAGCGAAAAGTTGCGCAGAACAATGAATTTGTTTGGATGTTATGATCATTTCAGAAATCTGTATTGATCAGTGTTGTTTTTCTTTAGTCTAACCAGATGGCACTCCACAAGAATCAGTGGGCCTTCTCTCTCGCTGTCCATGTTGCCGGTAATGCAACTTTATTGGTTTTCTCACCTCTTTCCTCTCTGTCTCTCACCACAATCCGGTCGGCCTCTAAGTCCACATTCTCTCTCCTATCGATTATGTTTAGCTTTCATCCGGATTTGAGCTTTTTACATCAAAGGCTGTCTGCGTTTAATCAAATAAAATAGCATCTTTACAAAATAAAAGCGAGGCTTATAAAATAAAGCTCTGCCGTATTAGCTCTGGCTTTTCGACTTTGAATGTAACTGGAAACTTCGAGCTATTCTGGACCTTGATAATCACTATTAGCAGAGGTTCACGTTTCAGGACGTGGGAGGTTTCAGGGGCGTATTTATAGTTGGAAGGGAAACATTTGTGGTCAGGAGAGAAAGATGGAGAGAGCTCAGAGGCTTTGTTCGTGTCTGTCTCACTCAGCACCCATATTCACTTTCCTGAATGTTAGTGGAAAGCGACAGGCTCACATACGAGGACTAACACATCCCTGCAACATCAAAAGACAACTGAGAAGCCATACATGAACAATGGCATATAACGTTACCTGTGCAGACACAAGGTATATTTAGACAAGCCTAACTTGTGCTGTCATTGTGTGTCTGTGTCTGTGTGTCTGCATAATACAAGAATGATGAGGTAAGCCCACCCAGTGTCAACATTAACGTAACAGGCACCGGGCTTATTTTAGGAATTTCACATTTAGATTTAGTGCCTGAATGTACACACAGGTGCAAAGATCAGCGGCACAAGTCTCTGAGAGCTTTAGGAAGTGAAATTAGCTCTTTGAATGTTATCTTTTATGTATTATAGCTTTTTAAGTGACAGCGTCACAGCTGTCACTATTGTTTTTATTAGTATTAGTAATATTATTATTAGTAAAGGGCAACAAATATAATACTAGGTTCCATTCCTCTGTGCTCTCGTTCTGTATTCTGGATATGATTACTTAAGGTTTTTGATATTGCAAAAAAAAATAAAGTAATATAAAAGTAAATAAATTAAATTCATTTCATTGTTTCTGTTAACTTCTGATTTGCTGTTAATCACTTACACCCTATGGAAAATATGACTGACTACTCAAAATATAGGCAGAAAAGGGTGAAAAAAACTACTTGATTAAAACAGGATTGTTTCCAGGCACTGACTACGAGCACCCACATTACCATAATATAATCACAAACAAAGTGAATACATATAATACCTTTAATCAGCTGTACCTGCGTATCTGTATTTCTGTTAGATTTAAAATGTTAAAAGATAAACATGAAGTGAAAAAAGGAGACGAAAAGGTCATCCAGTGCATCACATTATTCACATTATCCTGACTTAGATCTCATTTAAATGTGTGAATACGTCAGAGTTTTAATAAATCGCACACTTTTAAAATGCTTTGAGAACTGAACGCAGCATTTGAGAGGCAGAAACTGAAGGCCCACTGTGACAAGTAACAGAGGGCCATATTGTAAACAGGAAAACATTGACCCACCCACTCACACACAAGACGCTTCCTGCAGCAGACACACACCCCACCCCTGACCCCACCAACCAAGACACAGAGGAGCAACAAATTCATGTGTGAAAGAGAACGAGAGACGATGCTCGACAGGCAGGACCCAGAGAAGAGAGACAGTTGATATGGTTCCTTCCATCAATACCAACAAAAGAGATGTTATTTTGATTAGATAAGACATACCTATGTGTTTGCTCTCCAACGAGACATTGGAGTACCTGTTGAGAGGATTTTCATTACGTGGATTGTTTCATTATCGGGCTCTTTTGGTATGTGCCCAGCTGGTAAATACAGAAAGATCCATACAAATCCATAATCACAGCAGCACATGGCCGAGACGTGATTTTAAGATTGACAACAATAGAGCGCACATCAACATTGTCACCTGTAACTCAACTGACAGTTAAAATTATCTTATAATCTTTATTAAATCTATGACGAATGCACCCTTAGGTGAACAAAGGTCATAATTTGGTCTCTTTAATGACTGACACAAAGGTTGTTACAGTAGGAAAACCACTAAATCTCTACAACCTCATCTGGTGTCAACTACATTAGATTAAGTAAAATGGTAAATGGCCTGTATTTGTATAGCCCTTTACTAGTCCCTAAGGACCCCAAAGCGCTTTACACATTCAGTCATCCACCCATTCACACACATTCACACACTGGTGATGGCAAGCTACATTGTAGCCACAGCCACCCTGGGGCGCACTGACCAGTTACTCTGGTGTCTATGAGTTGGTTAAACTTCCACCCATCTCCACACTACTGAACTCATGACTGAGTGTTTCACATTTGATCACATGAGAAAAATGAGCACATCCACTCTACATATCTGTTCCAGAAAGCCTGGAGCTTATTAAGAGCTGCGCAAGAAATGAGGAAGTGGAGCCACTTCTCTCTTCTCTTACTCATTTTCCTAATCTGAACCATTGTTGTAAGGTTAGAGGGCTAGAAGGTGTGTAACGCAGTTTGTGATTTTGGTTTATATAAATAAAATCAACTTAAAAGAAATAATTTATAATGACCATGCTGAATGTAGTCAAATTAACACATACTCACTCACTGTACTAACTGCACAATCCAGAAACCAACCTCCACACTGCACTCAGTCAGTGCTGTATGAAGCCTGGCAGGTAAAGATAACATTTACAGGACACTGAGCAGCAAAAGAGGAAATCACCACAAAACACACAAACTATTGTTCCTCTGCAGATTTAAAGGCTGAGTTTATCGTTTCCACCGATGACCAACCCGACATTGTTTTATCTCCCACTGCAACAGGCAGCGCTAAAAATTAGTCAACAGCTTTCTGCTATAAAGCCGGTCTACGTTCTGTGTTATACATCATGTTTGCATGTGGAAACACATTCCTCACGTGTGTCATGAGTGTTTATTATCGCTCAGCTGCCACTGCGCTACAGCGATAAGGCAAACCAAGCTTTCTTGTCTAAATCACTAGCCGATAAATGCAAAGTGTGTGTGTGCATTAGCAATTACTCATATACTTGAGTCAGATGAGTAGAAAGGTAAATAACTGATAACGTGCAGAAGCGGGGAGATTCTCATACTAACTCTGAACCCATGAATGTTTTCCCATTTTCTACACAAGAAGATTTTTCACACCATCCCTGCGGGGCTTCTCTCAATGGACTTGATAGGAAAAGGCAAAAGAGCAAGCCAGAAATAGCAGTGAGCATGTACTATCATGTGTTTCAGAATTACGTGGGGAGGGTAATAAAACGATTGACTGTTGCACGTCCAGAAAAATAAAAATAAAATAAAACACCACACAGATGATATGGAGGTTCACTCACCCCGGCTGTCTGTAGTTTAATCTTTATGTGTTTGTGATGTTCTGATAAGGGTACAGATATGTGTGTGCAATCATCTTGGCATGTGTGTTACCTGAGTTACAGATTAAAGACCAGCTGTGCGCCCCATCTGTCACAATGTTGTCTAGCCTCACCCAGGCCGCCCTGGCCAGGCCAAATGAGATAATGGTAAATCCTCATCATCCAGCCTTAAATGCCTTCAATCAACGCTGTGATTGAATGCTGTGTTCACCCCAGAGAGAAGTTAGCAGTCATGCATTTGGAGCTGAGTGTCTGGGAAAAGTGATCCAGAAGCCTGTAGTTAAGATTACACTACTTTATCCTAACACAAACTCGAAATAAAATGCTGACTGTTTCCATAATAGGAATTTATGCATTTAAACATGACAAAGCAGCTTGGACTTTATGTTAATTAAGAGTGTGTGATAGAGCTGATCTTGCCATCAAGTAACCCACCACTAAATTTCTTTCCCATGTTTGAGACCAGAAAAAGGCTCTAAGAATGAGCTCTTAAAAGTTAAAGGGAATGTATAAGTGGCTCCATCTCAGTGACAAAATTGATTAATTGATCTATAGCACAATCTGCACCCAGTCTCCACAATTTCATTTTGTCCATCAGCATTACACATCGCTCTGGCCTCCCCCTGCTGTGGTGGCAAGGGGAACTCACAAAGTAAAGGTCAACATTGTAGCAGCAGTGCTTTATGGTGTGAGAGAAGAATTAATTTTGCCAGAGACCTGGAACATTGTAGCTTTGCAAAACTGCATAATGGGGACACTTTAATTCTGAAAAAACACTACTGTGTGTGTGTGTGTGTGTGTGTGTGTGTGTGTGTGTGTGTGTGTGTGTGTGTGTGTGTGTGTGTGTGTGAGAGAGAGAGCGAGAGAGAGAGAGAGAGAGAGAGAGAGAGAGAGAGAGGGAGAGAGAGTGTAGGTAAAATACCAAGCCACTATGGCATCATAGAGATCGGACAACAGAAAAATAATCAGTTACCCACAAACTAACTGTGTCTCTGTGTGTCTCCGGGGGATTTAGTGATCTGACTGCTCTCGTCAGTGTTTTGTAACCTTCTACATGCACACACACGCAACCAAACGCACACACACAATGGCCTGATCACATGAGAGCACTACTTGTATTAATCAGAGTCAGTGGAATTTACAATTCAGCAGTTGTTCAACCTTTGTGTGTGTGTGTGAGAGAGAGAGAACTGTTTTTAAAGTAACTCTGCACCTGCATGTCCTTAAAAACTCTTGCATCTGTAGAACTGAGTTAAACCAGGAGCAAAAAGGAGGGAAACACAGGAACGATGTAGCGACAAAGAGCGGCAGTTTCCAGTATTCTTCAGGTCAGCATGAACTCCTTTGCACTACAATGGAAATATTAAGTGCTTTTCTTACTTACTTGCTATTTTTAATGCAACTGCAGTAACTATAGTTGTCACATTTGCTGCATAATTGTTAACACAGCTACATACAAAGTTTTAATAATTGCCAGAAAAAAGTTGTCAAGTAATGTTTGCCTAAAAATCATTCTTCTGATCTTGCATGGACCAAATAAATAATCAGAAGATAATCATTTTGTTGTAGCCCCAGTTTCTAAATCTGCTACATAAGCTACAACTAATAGTTTAACTGCAACGGCTGCTGTGACCAGGTGTTTTTAGCAACACCTCTTTTTTAACAACAACTGCTCTTGTTACCAGTTCTAAGGACTACTTCTCATCCCAACGCTTTCAGCATGCTTATTTAGTCAAAATTTATTATCAGCATCTACAGGTTACGCATCAAGATTCATGCAATAAAATTTCAGTAAACTGTCTCAGTCAGCAACTCCACAAAGTAATAATAAACTGAGCATCCAGGGCTTCACTCAACTCTTCTTGCCTATTACTGACTGAACGCATCACTCAAAGTGACAGACAGTGTCAGTTGTCAAAGACATGCACTATTTATCAACACAATGCAAAATTATTAAGCAATGCTTATAAAGAGGCACAATGCATATTTCTGCAGTACAAAATCTAGTCTGATTCATTCACTGATTGTCTGGATACGTAATGAAATCTGACATTTTGTATTACTGCAGTGATGAACAACAGTATAGTATACTGTGTGGCTTTAATGCATGACTTTTAAAAGACTGAGGTTCAGTTAGATTTAGTACAGCACTCCACAAAAATACTTGAACTAAAAGAAGTTATTACTATTTAAGTGGAAAACATAATTATACTGGATTCCTGGTGACAATATTCACTGAAACCTCCTATAAATCCACTAAAATTAAATGTTTTCTGATTTTAATGAATACGCATAATATAAAAAGAAGTCTTAGTGTCTTGTGCACGTTTAGTCCACAGCTTGTTTTTATAAAAAGACTTAAGACATAACACATAATTGGTTGAGCTAGAATTAAAATTGAACTATAAATCAATTACAGCTTAATAAACTCTCAATAAAATACATGTTATGTTTCGTGTTAATAAATGAATCCTAAGGGGAGGTATGTGAGCGTAAACAGCAGGGCTGAAAACTCTCGTGAGATCATCCATCACTGAGATAAAATGAGCCGAAATAGACATTCACCTGTCTCCATTCCTTATGTAGGTCAGAAGACCACTCACCAGCTGTGTGGGTGGGTGTGTGGATGTGAGAAAGAGGCTATGTGATGGTTTGTTTGGTGGTGTTAATGCTTAAACAGCTGAGTAACTTGGTTTGTGAAAAGTGTTATATAATCATTTTATCCACATAAATGAGCTTGAGCAAACTTAATTAAATCTACATTCATGTATTACATTAAAAAAAATAAATTATTCTGTAGAAGATGTTCTCTTTCTACAGCCACACAAACCACTGCCACGTAGCCGACCTTTCCTGCTCCATCATCATTTCCTCTCCTTGATAAACTGTTGAGGACTGTGGGAAAAGGACAAGATAAAGCAGCAGAGGAAGAGAGGAGAAGAACTGGTAACCTCAGCCAGCTTCTGGCAGCTAAACAGAGAAATTCATTAGCCTGGTTTTCACAGAGCACATCTCGGTAGGGGACTGAGATAATATACCTGCTTTACCACAATGTACGCTTGTCTTCCAGTCTCTGTTTTCACCCCCTCTGATGACCCAGAATTACAAATATTCCTTCTTTCCCCTGGAGTTAGACTTGGGAAATCTCTGGGGCAACATATATAGCTGCTGCTGTTGGGCAGTTATTGCCCTCAGTGAAGTGGATGGAGGATAACGCGGGAGAGATACAAGGCAGAAGGCAGACGAGCTAATAGACCAACCACTGTGCTGCTCCTTAGAGCTGGACAGAAGGCCATTGTTGTGGATTTCCTGTAGATAAGCACAGTCATTCTTTGGATAGCAAGGGAGCAAACATACACAGTGCTCAAGCTTGCTTTATTGTCTGCTGTGTGGATGTGAAAGGAAGGGACTGGAGGAAAGCACTGCTAGGTGTCACATGACCCTCCCATGACTTGACCCAATGCTGTAAATCAAAGGACATGGGAATAAATACATGTTATAATGGTTAAAAGGAGGTTGATAAAGCCTAATATCCTAATATACAATATTATTCACACAAGAATGCAGTATAGATCACTGTATAGATAAGCAGTCTATGAATATCAACAAAACCAGTTAACAAATCTCGATACAGAAACCTTTTTTGGCACAACAGGTTCAAGAACAGAAACACAAAATATCACTGAATCCAACCAACAACAGTGAATTCATATATCCAGCGAGAACCATTAAAACCAAAAAGAAAAAGCATTTATACCACAACATCTGCCATCTCCTTCCTCTCAAGTTAAACATGTCAGTGTTTGTGTTGAGTACCCAGGTCACACTAAGTGCCTGCATTGATCTGTGGACATTCAGTTGGCTTTAAATAACTGCAGCACTTTCACTCAAAGGAAGTGGGTGCTTATGACTTGGTAGCGCTGCTCAGCTTTTGCAGTGATAGCGCTGAGCAAAAGGGCGAGCTATAATAAGAGGTGCACTAAAGCTAGCAGGAGGTTTAAGGATATCTCAATCAAGCCTAAACATCTTGTCAAAACAGACTTTTAAAGGGGACATATTATGCCCTACGCACACAGGCAGCATGGGCGCCATAGCGGTAAGAAACTGTTGCTCCTGGGCTTCACTATGCTGGCATGTGTTCTCTCTGAGCACTCCAGCTAAAAAGACAAACACCTCTGTATTTAAATAAGTGGTAGATGTGAAAATGTGAGAGTTTGTCATCTGTCTCCATGTGTTCTGTAATGAACTTGTGAGTGGCAACCTTTCCAGGATTTACTCCTCCCCTCACCAAGTGACAGTTGGGATAGACTCCAGCCCACCCTGAATTGGATAAGCAGTTAAGAAAATGGATGAATATACACTCTTACAATGACGGAGGCTCATACTGAACAAAAATGTGAGAGCTCAAGCTTTTCAAAATGCTCCTAGCACTGTTTCCGAGTATGATGTCACAGATATCGCTACTATGTCACCTACACTCACCCTCCAATCAAACCTTCTGTTTGTGAGCGGCTACTAACTCAGAGTCAAGTGTACCTAAATGTAGGAAGGACGGAGTTAAAATAGCTTGTTTCAGATAGATGGTGAACTGAGAGACTGCACCATGGCCCAACATAACTCTTAGAAAAAAAGAATCATTTTGCAAAAGCTATTAGAATAGAGACAAAATAAAAACATAGAATACAATTCATAAATTAACATAATACACTTTAAATATCTGCATGGAAATCAACAGCTTCAAAAACACAATTGGCAGTGCATACATTGACAAATGTTTGTGTCACTGGGTATCGTCATTGGCATTTTGTTAATACATGCAGAATACTTTGTGCAGTAAGCAGGATAACGGCTCAGCAGCCCAGCCTGAGTAAACACATGAGCTCATGGTATGGTACAGGGTTAAATATGAAGCATCAACCAGCTGGAGAAAGGTACTCCATATATCCACATTTCTGGGAGAATCATGAACATTTTCTCTCCTCTAAGAGTTAGATAAGATGATTGAAACCACATCTAGAAGATGAGCTTAACTTAGCACCAGGACTGACTGCAGTTCGGTTGAACAAAATATACAAAAAAAAGTGTCATCCACTGCATGTTTTTTTAAACAGGTGTTATATTATCCTGAGTGAATCGTCCAACTGCAAAGAAATTGCAGAAAATTGACAGCACTATTAGTGTACACGTATTTTACCTCTCTCAGTTTCACTTCCTGCAGTAACATCAGACCTTCTACGAATCTCTGAGGACATCAGAGAAAACTACCAAAATGCTTTTATATCTCTTCTTCCGACATGTTTACTTCTCAACTTTTCATTCTCCTCGTCTCTTTCCCTTTCGTTAATGGGAGCCTTCTCTAATGTTTGTCCTAGGGGCACCTCTTCCTAATGGTGTTTATTATACTGTTTGTCTTAGCAGCAATCATCCTCACACACGTGCACACACAGGGAGTATATGAAATCTCTGTCTACCAATGCACCTTCACATCCCATTATAAGTGCTCCAAGTGATCATTATTTTAAACTTAATTAATATCGCACAACTGTGAAAATTTCCACTATGGTCTCCCACAGCCCAAAGCACTTTTATGAAATAAGTGTTTAATTGCTCCAAATAAAAAGAAGTAAAAACAAACTAATATTATCGACTAAAAATACCCTCAAAATTGCAGAATTATCACTGAGAAAAAACAAAACAAATCATTTCCAGTTTTCACTGTCTATACAAAGACAAAGTGACTCATCTTACAACATCTTTAAACACGTCATTACTTCCCCAGCAACATAAGCTAAATAAGCTGACTGTGTGACTCAACCCAACTTAAAAAACATTGTTCAAATATTTCAGCATTTTTGTAAACTTTCCAAAATCTGGGTTCAGGAGAGCTTCCCATACAGCGTGTCATCAGCTCCCTGGGTTACTGCTGTCTTAATAAAACTGTGCCACAGTGGAGCATATTCAGGGAAATAAAGTCTAGCATGAATCATCCTCTTCAGTCTTATTGGCCTTCAAACTCCACTCATTCTCTGGCAAACAGAAACTGTAGCTAAGCTGTAGTTTAGGTTGTGCTATGAGGAGTAAGTGTGTGTATGTGTCCCTGTTGAACTTATTTCTAACTGCTCCATTTTTCCAGTTGTTTGAACTGATCCAGGCTCAGTGGAATTTAAATCGATCACATGATGTTCAACTGATAAAAAACTGGAGTCAAAACCTGCTCCAGGCCTCTCTCTTTTTGTTTCCATTCAAGTTTAATGAAACTTTTGAAAAGCTGTTAAACAAGTATCAGTATTTCCTAACAGATCGTCAAATTAGTTTTTCTGAATGAATGCTGTGTCTTCTGTTTTTACTGTATTTACATTTAAAGATTTTGAATTAAAATCATGCAGAAATCATGTTCTCTTTTAACAATATAAATTTTTCTGTTTGAGTGGACATCGTTCAAAGTTATATCCTGATAAGTATTCTTACGCATTTAAGTGGAAACCCACTAATTTCCTTCAGCAACATGTGGAGCATGTGCTATGGAGTATTATCACAATTTGTGCAAAAAAGTTGCATAAAGCCTTTTCCATACGGTAAAATCCTGTAAATTACCACAATAATGACACCTGTCTTCCATTCCTTTGTCTTCCTGGTTAAACAAGTAAGAAGAATGAGTGGAACTGAAAACGCAGCATCCTCTGCTCCAGCGCTTCAGGCATTTTATTTTTAAACTAGCTGTTGTGATTCTGACAGTGCAGTGTTAAATCACTGAGGTGCTCTCTTAGGTCCAGATATCTAATAGTCTTTTACATTGAATTACATTTTGAGAGAAGAGTGGCTCGCTCCAGTTCGGTGAACGAAAACAGGGCGACACAAAAACTTGAGACTCTTCAAACTTTTGCTGGACTGTGATCATCATCTGATGTCTCGGTAATCCTTGGAGATGGCTGTTCTGCTCTTTAGGGGTATTGTGTATTTGTTCTATGCTTTGTGTTGATGTGGTACATTTCTTTTCACTTTTGTTCAGTTCAGTTGAGCTTCATTGCTCTGTGCTACTCGTGGTGCTACACTCTCATGCACCCCCATGAATCCTGCTGCCCTTCCATGTCACCTAAGAAGGCAAATTCACACACACACACACACTCGATGAGAGTGAGCTGCACCCGAATAAAGGAGAAAATTACTATATGGTCAGTTTGTTCTTCATCTCCTTGACAACCATGAGATTACGTCTTCCTGTTTCTCATCCTCTGCACCCACTGACTCTATTACTGCATCTTAATGTCTGAATCATCATTTTGTCTGTCATCCACCATCCTCTAAAATCCTCTTTTCTGTCTTCTACTGAAAGCAGTGGGGTCAATTTTGTGGTCAATTAAAGAGGACGACACATGTTTTATAAACTTTTTAGCAACAATTCCCAGCTTCTCAACCCCACCCCCCAAAACAAACAAAAAAAAAATTCACAGCATAGCAGGGCAGTGGGTGGAGGGAAGCTAATGACATCACGTGGCTCCCATAACATCAATCACCTGACAGCGGCCAAGCAGCATGGTGGAAATACATTCCTAAACTGCTTCTTCTGCATGGATTCTCTGTGGGTTTCAGATAATAAGAGCCCCAGTGTAGTAGTTTTTCATATTGTATGCATAGTCACAATTACATAATATGAATAAAGTGGCTCTCAACACCTTTCTACTGGCTGTTCACTGAAGGATGATGCTTCAGCTGCGGGTCAAACCAACCAGCCATGAAACAAAGTGAATGACTTCCTGAACATAAAGCAGTTAAAATATTAAAAAATGCACCGTCGCCTTTGCTGTAGGAAGAACATCGTGTTGGTTTGATGCATAAATCCTGGAACAAGCCCAGTCCTCTCAGGAGCACATCTACTCCACCGCCAGCGTAGCCTCTGCTATTTTTATCATGCCGCTGTAGTTGAGTTGTACATACATTGTGTGAACTATAAGAGTTACTCCTCCTTAAATATATATTATTCAGCTGAAAATAACAGTACTATGGAGATATTACACACCCAGCAACAGGCCCTGTATATTATTATTAAATATATGTTTTGTCTTCGGTTTTTGCTTAACTATAATTCCAAATCTTGATCGAACAACAGCACTTTATCCATTCTTGCAAATCAATCAAGCATATTTAGATTTAATACCTGATCTTGATCCACAATATGAGAAATATTGTTGGGTTGCAGATTTATAGGTGCCCTCTTTTGCTTGTGGTATTTGTACTCAAATATTCATGTGGTGATTATTTATTCATGTTAAAATGCTGCATGTGGTGTGTTTCAGGGATTTACTTTATCACAGTAATTCTGCAATCAGAGCTATATCTATATTGTTATTCTGTGCTATCCTTCTTCCAGTCCTTTCCACTGTCAGATATAAGACATTTGCAGCACTACATATATTACAGTTCATAATTAAGCATTATCAAGGCGTCACTGGAAACTGAAAATACATCTGCACAGTCCTTTGTGTGTCCTAACTATTATATCACTTGGGGCTGAATGTTTTCTGGCAGACTGACAGTCTGAGCAGTTAGATCACAGTCGTCTACTGATGGGTTCCTGCTAAAGTGCATTCAAAATATTATAATTCATGTTGTTTCAATGTGCATCAGCTGCTCAACTATGGAAACCACTTAAGAAACCACTAGCTGTAGCTTGATGTTGAGCACCAACATGAGATTCACTTGTATGTATCATCTGGTTCCCAGATAGTAATATTGGCTAGTTTGTATTTTGTAGCCTAGCAACAAATGCATCTTCAGGAGGGGGCTTTGGTGTCTTTGATAAGTTGTTGCACAAAAGAATGCTGCAAGGCTTTGAACTGTAAACACAGCTTTACGAGTGCTCTCTTCAGACGTCTTTGAAAAGCTTTTAACTTTCCCTGAAAGTGCAGGAGGCTGGTACCATGCAATAATTACTATTATTATTCATGAAAAGAAAGATAAGATGACTTCAACTACTGATCATTATACTTACAATTCTGTACCAATACAACATTACTGCACTAGCTGGGATGTCAGCAAATGTATACCTAATCACTGTCCAAAGATCATACCACAATTACTGTTTTCATGCACCTGTGGTAGAAGGCTGGAGATATACCCTTTGTGTATTTCAAAGCAGAATTAGGCCGTCAAAAAAAATGATATTTTTAGCAGTGATCAGCAGCAAATATTCTAATTGTTGTTCCATGCAGTGATTTAAGCTGGCTCCACTTGTAGAGCCATATGGAAGAATTTGGTCAGAGAGCTGCAGTTTGCTGCTTTGTGACTTTAATGAATAAAACAAAGGAGACAGCGAGAGCTGCACAGGATGAGCAAGGACGAATTTGCAGTTTTCTTTGTTTTTTTGTGTTTTATATATATATATATATATATATATATATATATATATATATAATAAACCCTTACTAAAGGTCATAGAAAAGTCAATAAATATTGCAACAAAGTCACTAAGTTGGCAACAATGAGGTAAAAAAGTGTTTAGAAAAAATACATGCCCCCTTCAAACAATTTAAAGCTTAAAGATCAAATATTCTGGTACAGCCCCAAAGGACAGGTTACAAAAAAGTAAAGTAACAGTTTTAAGATTTAATTGTTTCAGTTAGACTTTTATTAAACGTTGCATTGTAGATAGATGCTCATTCCTAGACCAGTGGAGAACATCAACAAAAGGAACCAAACTTTTGAAGTAGAGAAAATTTTGCTTCACTTCCTGTGACATCACATTTATAGATAAGTACTACCTGCCAAAAATCCAAATGATCAATAGCCTTTTATGACTGTCTGCTAATGTCTCCAACCAACAAAGCAATGGAGAAGTGGGGAAAGGGGGTAAGGCATTATGGTTAAATGGAAGTGGGGTGGGGTGATATTTATAGTGCACCATCAGCTTTTTGGAAAGAGGGGAGGCGGCTCACTTCACTTCTCTTCCTCTCTGACACGCGGGCCGTGGGGAATGGTGTTCCAGGAGAGAGTCGACCGGCTATCATTCCCTCAGACAGGGGGAACATTAAGGTGCACACCTGCCTCCCTCAGCACTTTCACTGGCAACCTGGAGCAATGTTATTATGATGACCCAAGTTCAAACAACATCTCTCGCCCTCCATATCTGTTATCGGTCTCTCTCTTTGGATAGAGGTCTCTATGCACCATTAACCTAAGGCTATTTATCATCTGTCTACTTGTTCATTGAGCTGTAATATACTGGTAATGTTACTGCGATGACACTGATACAGGCTCTTAATGGAGCTATAGCACTCCACTGCAGGTATTGCTTAGACAGTATCGTGAGGAGCCAAAATGTTTTTCAAAAGTGTCAGCACATAAAGAAAAAATGTTAACAAGCTGGTGTAGAAACATTAATGCAACAAAAATTATTTACTCCTTTGAATTAATTCAGAACTGAACGGCTATGGATTTCGAATACGTATCCAAATAGCACAAGGAAAGAAGTAATGTTCTGTTTCACTTTGTCACATATCAATGGATATATGCAGCAGGTGATGATGGACTACTAGCTGAAATTCCTTCATTTTAAATGAAGGAATTTAGGAAATGTTGCCATATCCAATAGAAAAGAAAGATGTTGTTAAAGTACATGTAGAATGTTGTTGTAAAGATACAACATGGCTGCAGAAGGTTTATCTGCTCAATACTGAAAAACATAATGTGACTCATATAATAGTTTTACATGATCAACCGTTTAAAATAAAATTGGAAATTTTCCCTGCCTTCTGAATCTGGCATATTTGTGCAATCTACACATATTAAGAAAGTACTTTTAATTCCAAACTACTCCTTGTCACCTAGGTTTTCTAGTAAGTCCTGGGAGTTAATGCAGATAAACAAAGAAGCAGCAACTAGTGAAGCAGCAAAACAATCTTGAGGCCAGATGGCTTAGTGAGAGCCTGTGAATCCTTCGCCTAAAGAGGTTAACCCAGGTGAACCTTGTGGATTGCGACATTATGGCTGAGCAGGTGTTTAATTGTTAGCATGGGGGTCACTAAGAGGAAACCCGCCAATGCAGGAGGAGCTACACGTGAGTAAACTTCAAAAGCCACTACTGAGCATCACAACAACTTGACTCTTCTTTAGCATAAAAATTGCCTTTTTCTGGCATACCATGGCATGCCTATGCAATGTAGAAGGAAATTACAAGTTGTTTCATTCACAAGTGCTGTAATCTGAAGAGCAGTGGCACTCCTGAAGTGTGAATTCTGCTGTTTGAACCCAAGCACGTAAAAATGTTTAACTGTTTAACTCCTCTCTGGAGGGGAGAGGGAGGGGAAACAGGAAACAGGAGGACAAAGGAGGGGGGAACAACTAAGCTGTAGTGCCTCTTCACCTCACTGTACAATACCTTGTGCAATACTTTTTGTAAATAGTCAACAGTGCAATAGACTCAATACTTGAAATGTGCAATTCACTTGTATTTTTATTTTTTATTCCTATTTATTCTATTTATCCCCTTTGTATATTTTATTTACATTGTCTCTGTATTTATATATGTGTGTGTGTGTGTGTGTGTGTGTGTGTGTGTGTGTGTGTGTGTGTGTGTGTGTGTGTGTATATATACATATATATATATATATATATATATATATATATATATATATATAACAATTCTGTAACTGTAACTTCGGTCGTTGCTGTGCTTTTTTTTTTGGAAGTTGAATTTCCCAGAGGAACCCACCCGAGGGATTAATAAAGTTCTATCTTATCTTATCTTATCTTAAATGGACTGTTGTACTATTAAGTAGTAGTAGTATTAAGTAGGACTCACGACTGTAACCCTTTCTTCAGGCTTGATTACCTTAGTTTAACCTTTAGGCACTTCCTTATGGTTAAGCCAAGTTAGACTTTATTTGCACAATGAAGTCTTCCATCTCTACTCTGCTGTGAGGGCATTAGTTAGAAAAGCCAGCATAGGACTTTTTTGCAGTTTCCACCAAACCTCGGTTGTAAAATTATATCCTGCAGTGATTAAAACACAGTGGTTAGATGGGGACCCTCTGGAATCCCATCAAGCCACCTGGGGCATCCCTGAGCCCCCACAGTGAGCAGACTCCTAAACAAGTTACACAAACATCAGTCTTCATTGTCAGCCAGTCTACTAATGAATTATTGACAAGCATTTGGAGCCAAGGAGTTCATATGATCTGATGCCCTCTGCGTCAACTGGCTACAACTATCCCATCTACCTGCTTCTTACTAATGTGCATGAATGACACTATAGAGACAGCAACATGATCATCAGCCACTACTGACGTGAACATTTATTATGGCCTCATATGCATGGATCAGTTAGCATACTTCACATACAGCCTGCTGATCAGTGAGCTAATTAGAAAATAAAACTAGGCTGAATATAAGTAGTAAGGTGTTTAGTGATAAGCTTAGATCTGAAAGTATAGCTGCAAACTGGATTAAGTGGGTGAAGGTATAGTGAACAGCAGTAACCCTTTAATCTAGTATGTGAAGGCAGGAAGCCAAAAAGAGACCAGCGGGACTTTCAGAGAGCCACATTAGGTAGCTGGAGAGGAATGCTGGGTGGCTTCTTGAACACGCCTAATACACGAACATGATATCTCCGGTTTGTTTCATTTTGGATTCGTCCAATATTGTTTGATTTTCACAGTTACAGTCTACAAAGTAGTATTAGTAGTAGTGTAATGTAGCAATATGAAATTTATTCTGAATAAGATTTACAACCACTTTCTAACATTATGATAAAAACTGGTGATATAATTTGCTTGGAAAGGAAAAAGATCGCTGGTTACCGTAGATTCCAGCCGGAGTCACCGATCTCTCCTTTGAGGTTGTGTCAGTAAGGACATCCAGTGTAAAACCAAATCCCACAGAGTTACCCCCTGTGGCAAGAGGGCAGCTGAAAGTAGCTTACTTATTTAATCAAAAAAATAACTGACCAAATGATAATTGTAGTCCTAAATAATACAAATGCTGTATATTGATTTTGGTCCATCCCATATGGAAAAGATATATATAAATCTTATAAAGTTTGTATCTGTCTTGTGTGAAACTTGTATGAAAAGCATACAAGTGTGAAAACTCACTTGAAAGTGGCCACTTTCATGAGTAAATCATATAAGTTTTTACTATTTCTTTTCCATATGGGATTGGTCCATGTGTGAGTGTATGGTTTTGCACAAGCCCAATGCTTTTACACTAAAAATCACTTGGCTAAGCATGGGTTTTGTTAAAAGTACTGAAAAGCACATTTTAAAGATTTTTAACCCTTTTCCCAAACTGCGAGTTCCAAAGATGTCAACCCGATATGACGTCTGACTTTACTCAGCCTGTAAGCCAAAATAATCTTAGTTTGTCTTTTTTCTAGTCTTATATGGTTTGATTATTTAGGAAAATACCTTCAAAAGGATGGTTAATGCTTTGAATGACTACTAATATTATTTTAAAATATAGCAAGGTATTTATCCTTCAGAAGAACCAATAAAGTGGCTAGTGGGCAACTGTCAGGAAACTAGTGAGATCTCATTTCTGCTCCAGTTCTACATTTCAGTGTCCTGGTATTTGCAACTCTGCTGTTTTTCATTGTAACAGTAACAGTAACAGTCCAGTTCTGCTAAGATGCACTGAACTCTGTTTGCTAAGCAAACAAACATAGGCTGTCAAAATAACATTTCATTGTTCCTTAAGAAAAAGAAAGAAAATCACCTGCACAGTGTTAAATGATTATAATATTTGTATTGTGTCCACAAGAGGTCAAACCAATACAAACGTGCTGTGTGGGATGAATCAGTTGGAGCTGAGAACTCTCTGCCACCATTAAAGTTCAGTTATTAGCTAGTTTCAGCTGGCTTGGTATCATTTTCAGATAGTGAAAGTAAAGAGATGCTGTGCAACTCCTGTCCATTACATTTTCAGCATATGCTCCAGTGTATTACTAATGTGTGTTATTAACCTACTGTTGCAACCGTTATCTTGTCATTGACTCTTTATAACACAAGAAATTTATAAGGGGAGAAAAAGGGCAAATATTACAACTTAACACCATTTACGTTCAGCTGCTCTGCTGATATCTGTCTCTGTCCCTTTGCACCAGCAGCTGTGTCTGCTGTTGGGACGTTACACCCAATATACAGCATTATGGGTGATTTGCGTTGATAGACACAAAGTCACTGGATCTAAGTATTTAATTCTGGAGAAAACTTAACTTTGTATTTTGTGCCACTCCTGAGACAGAAAGCTGACCGTAGCGTTGTGCTTTTTCCTAACTCTTTTATAATTCTGTTATATAATCCAATTAAACAGTGCTTCTCCTGATATCTCCTAAAAAAAAGACTTGAGGAGGAGCACTGAAGACAGGTTAGAAAATATATAAAACAGTACTTCAAAGAATTTCAGTGACTAAAATTAACTCAGGAAAAGAACAAAACAGGGTGAGCCACCTGTTTTGGAATAACTACACTGTATCTCAGAGCTCTTGGTGCTACCAGCATCACATTTGATTTTAAACTGGTCTAGACAGGACAGGCAGCCACTACATGAACAACTCTGCATGTTACACTTTTAAAGAGAGCTATACTGTAGGCTTATATGACATCATTTAGCTTTTACCTAATTTGAGGCGGCAGCGACTGACGAGACTGACTTTCACCACCACGATCCACACCCTGTTGCAGAGCAAAAGGTAACAAACAGGTACAAAGCAACCCCAGTTAAACCTGTTTATTTCATTTGTACTTTCCCTCTGCAAGCCTGTAGCATAACAGAGAAAGTTTTGGCACAATCGCAATAATAAAATTTACTGTGGCTTCTACTGACATAGCACAAGACGGATGGCACAGCTTTTTAAACACAAGGCGGTAGATTATCCACAGTACAGATATATTTTTCATCATGCGTCCACTCTAAACATTCCTCACACCACCTCATTTAAAGAAACAATGAGCCTTGACACAATATTTACTTTTTTTAGAACAAAGATGCACTGTACGTAACCCAATACTGTCAGTTGCACTCTGTTTGCATGAAAACATTGATGTATTTATAGAGTGAATAACGAAAATTTCAGTACATGCACAGCGGGCCTTTTAATGTTTCTGTGTGAAGCATCATAATTAACAAATTCACACAACCTCAATTCTGATCTTTGGCTGCTTTTTAAATGTTTACTGCACGTGTCGGCATGTTAATAGAAACACGCACTAACATTTAATGATGAAAATTCTCTCATAGTTCAGTTCAGTTTATTGTTGAGCTGTTGTGAAATCACAGGGATCCTTTATCAGGCTGTAAAATCTGTCACAGTTGTTACGTCTATTTGTGAAACAAATCTCAACGTGCCCAAAGCCCAGAGACTCAAAGGAGACTGGTTTCTGAATTACAGCCACAAACAAGTCTATACATGAAATACTTAGAAAACTCAGAAGATGAGAACATGACTAAGATACTAGGCATATTATTACTGTGTTTACATGTCATTATAAACACCTGAAAATTAAACCAATTGTCATATTTAAATACTCTACAAACATTTGTTATTAGTATGTTTTTAGCAGCTTGTTCGTACCACAGGCTCTTTACATCATAGCAGAAATAGTATAAAGCCTGAATTTACATTTAGCTTCACTTTACAGACTTGGTCACAGGGAGAATCCTTCATCTGACAAACAGATGGATGTTCCTGACCCTGATCTTAAGTATTCAGCAGCCTCTTTCAACCACAGCAGCAATGCAATCAATTTAGCCCTAACCCATTTACCTAAAGCATTTATCCAGACCAATTACAGCAGCAGACCTCATCAGCATCCCACATCCTACACCAGTCACCGGCTTCTCTCTTCATGCTTCTAGCTACATGGCTCCATTTCACCCTCCACACAGCAGGGAATTGTATTTAATCAGCTAGTTGCAACAGTTGGGAAGCAGTGCCTAAGCTTCAGCTGAGTACGGAGCTGGGGTATAAACCTCACTGGCTCTCATGTGAGCAGGGCTCGCACTGTCTGGATTATTGTCAAGCACATTACTGCCGAGCCTAATGTAACCCATATAGATGCTGCCCATCGATTTGACTAGCAGGGAGAAAACAAGTGGATTACATAATTCATGTTCCATTTTGTTCTACTGGGAGGTAGCAATGAGACTGAGTGGCAACCATGACATGAATGATAATAGCTGCCTGTCTGCATTTTTTGGCATGTTCTGCCATGAGCAGATAGGTAGTCACCCACCCACCACTTACCAATACTGTGAGGTGACTCAACCTTTCACTCATTCAAATCACACCGCGTTTGTTGTTTAAAGATGTCTGAACAGTATCTGCAAAAGTACTTGGAACAATTTTGTACATACCAAATAATATCTCTCTCACATTTCGACATATATATATATATATATATATATATATATATATATATATATATATATATATATATATATATACAATGTTTTTCAGCACTAACAGATATGTGAGGAGCTTATTATTTAACACATGCTTCAACATAAATAGCTGATATATATTTAAAGAATATCAGTGAAAGATGCATTTTACATGTGCTTTCAAGATCAGAGTAGTGGGGATCTAGTGTCATTTGTGGAGCAATGAACTTTAAAAAAGTAACTTAAAACTGCCGAAATGTCATTGTTGAAGTTGAAATAAAGGGACGTGGGGAAAAAGTTAAAAAATATATAAGTTGATAAAGGTTAATTAGTCACACGATTTTTAAGTGTCGGGAAGTTTCCCAACCACTCTTCAGTGAGTTGCTTTCCACTCCCTTTATTGAAACCTAATCCTCTGAGAGCCGCTTCGTCGGAATTTTAAACCAACGGTGATAACAAAAAAGGTCACAGGTTTGATTTAAAATGGAAATATCTTTGGTTTGTAGGCAACTAGTCGCATGTGTTAATGTGAAAATAAGGGTATTTAATTTTTAAAAAAAGAAAAAAGGAAAAACAAACTTACATATCGGCTGATAAGAGTACGCAGAGTGCTGAAATCCATCCCCATCCTGTTCCTCTTCCCTCTCCGGACACTTCTTCTGCTCTCTGTCTTTTTCTCCTCCAAAGGTTATTTTTACTGCGGGCGCTAGCTTCTTTTTAATTCTACTCCTCTGTCCATGACTTTCTCTTCTCCCCCGTCTTCTTCTTCCTGAATTGGAAAAAAAGGACTCGCTTCCAAACTCACCTACGGACCCCGCAACGGGCTTTAAACGGGGGAGTGTCTGTCTGTGCGTCTTCTACAGTTTGAAGACAGTTCACACGGGCAGCGAGCTGCTCCTCCTAAAAGACTAGAAGCCAAACTAATATCCAGCTCTCTCGCGCTCCCTCTTTCTCTCTCTCTCCCCCCTCTGCGCGTGTACTAATAATCTTCTTGTCTCGCGCCGCGGCCAAAAGAGATTTTCTTTCATCTACGTCACGTGGAGCCAGGTGGTGGCTCTGGCACCGGGGGTGAACGCATGCGCGCTCTAGTGTTTGTGAAGAGTAATTATTGATTGGGTGTTTCAGTTAACTGTGGGATATTTAGTATTTTTTTTAACTTAAAAAAATAATAAAATAAAATAAAACAGACTGGTGCTATCCATAGATATGGTGCTGAAATCATTACAGAAAATGTCAGAAATACACATAACTTACACATAATCGCATTTATTTATTTATTCATTTGTTTGTTTATTACTTAGGTTAACTAAAGTTTTGTGATACAACAAATAAGGAATTTGAAAGGTAAAATTTATATTCCTTTTCCATCTCAAATCTCATCCACTTTTTCAAGCTCGGTTTAAAATGAGAAGAGATTTTCATAATATTTTAGACTCATTATTACAAGTTATTACTGCTGTCGTGACGCATCGGTTTGTAACAGGCAGGTCAGCGGGGTCAGAACAAAATAATTCATGGCACCACGTTTCAGGAGGGAAATATTTTCATCCACTTGTCCGCGCCCTGTTTCCTGGAGACGCTTTTCGGCGGGTTCTGTTGAAAGTCCGCCGTAAAAATAGAAATAATAACCACGGTTTCTTGATTGAACCTTCAAAATAAAACCTACGTGATGGATTTTGGTTTAAACTGTAACAACTTTATTAATGATATGTCATAAATAGGCTTTTAGTTGTTTTGGTATTTTTGCCGTTCATTATTTATTTATTAATGGGACTGGTAGATAATTAAACATCCGGCATACATGTTGCACCTTTGGTCTTACCAGTCAAAAGGTTCTTTTTTACATTACAAGTTCCCCTTACATATTGATTTATCTGGTTATCTTGTCTTCCTCGTCTTTCTTGGCGTCGTATGTATTATCGTCTTGTTATTTTTTTGCGGAACAGTGCTTCTAGTTTTAATGTGTACATTATTTATTGAGCCTTCGTTAGTGTTGTGCAAGTTTTTAAAAGAAATAGGTAAGAACATGTATGCTTTTATTTTGAAGGCAAATGGCGCTGGTCGTTGTCAAATTCTTCCTAGCTTGCCTGAAGTTGTCAAAATGGCGTTGCTCGTAGTGGGGGATTTGAGTTAGTTCATATTATTCATTCACATTTATTCATTTATTGGGGGAACACACTGCCCATTTGCCACGGAGAGCATGGCAACCCTGGATCAGAAATCGCCAAACGTCCTTCTCCAAAGCCTCTGCTGCAGAATCACGGGGAAAAGCGAAGGTACATCCGTTACTGCTAGCAAGCTTCGCGCTACTGACTACTGTAGTAGTCAGGAACTGCCAAACCTAACCTCATTCAAAAAATCTATTTTTTGTTGTTTCGCGTCCTGTTATTAATCATACATGCTTCACACGAAGCAGTATGTGAGTGATTAACTTCCAGTGGCAAATTCGGTATTAATATTTCACATTAGACCGCTCTGATTTTTCTGTTTATCAAACGTTTTAAGCAGCGGGCGCCGACTCACCAGGTTTGTTTTGCAGACTGAATATTGTAGAAAACGGTTGAAGTTTTACTTAAATAACTGCTGCTCAGTCTTTCGGACAATTGCCGAATTGAAGATAGGATTTTATTAATTTCTTAAGGCCTTCGGGAGTAAACATGTCACTACAATGTCACATTTAAATTATTAAGAAAATATATTGATTTCTTTTTATGTGGCTATCGCTTTAGCTGTGAGGAAAAACGGGACGTAGCGGGGACTCGGTTCGCGTATCTGTCAGCCAATTGGCTTGGCCAGATGCTGCACATCCAGCTGAACAGCTTCACGGTACTTCCACGAGTCGCTGTCTTACACCGTTACTTTTGCTCAAATAAAGTGCTTCGCCTTTCTCGGTTATCTTTTAGATTGCTAGCCACTTAGCTCTGTTTCTAATCTGTGTGGTAAATTGGATGCAGTTGCCTGGCTAGCTGCAGGCCCCTGTTGTAGATAGAGGCAGAAGCAGTGTTTTTTTTTTTTTTTTGTTTTTTTAAGTCACTTTTGATCAAAGGCCCAAAACCTTTGTAGTTAGCAACTGCAATGAGAATTAGCTTTTAAAATATGTATCTAAAGTGTTAGTAACACTGTCCCATCATACATTATCCTTATTAAAGTAATGGCAAATCTGCACTCTCCTGGTCTGCAAGTTCATTTTGTTATATCCTGTTTGTGCTTTTGGAAAATAAGTAAAGTAATGATGTAACAGGGGAAAAAATCCCCCAGTCAACACGCTGTCATTTGTACATTCCTTCAAGCTGTTAGTCATGTCTTGATATTTGTTTTTTGTTTTGTTTTTTCAGCTGAAGTTGCCCACCAGTTCCAGTACGCAGTACGAGTCATTGGCAGTAACTATGCCCCTACTATTGAACGAGACGAGTTCCTGGTGTCAGAGAAGATAAAGAAAGAGCGTGAGTGGCATTTGGATTGATGCTTTCCTCCCTCCCTCTGTGAAAGCAAATCCATTATAATCCACTGTATATTACTTCATTTAGTCATTGTGACATCTGATCCCCTTATGTCAGAATGCCAGCTTTAATACATGTGCTGGAAAATCTTTATTCCACCATACTACAGAATCCTATTTGAATTAAATGGAAGCAAGGTCACACCATTAGTGGGAAAACATTGATCCAAGCTTTGCGGCAGACTGTGAAACCAAAATAGCACAGCACTTACTGTACAGCATTTATTTATCCCAGGTGGACTTATGAGAAGTTTTTGCTTAGTCTTTGTGTATTTTAATTGCAACATTGCCACAAAAGTGATAACTGGATATTTTATATTGGCTAATGATGTGAAACAGTCAGACATTTAAATGAAATTAATTTTGAGTGAGTTTGAGCATATGAAATAATGTATTCCAGTGACTGCTAAAGAAATAGCATTTGTCTTGCAGCTCTAAATGCCAGCAGTGACAGGGTGTACCAGAGCTGGAGGGTTGGTTGTCAATATGAGGGCAGTTATAAATACAAACACAGCATGCTTTATCTTGATGAGCAACTTTGGGCTTTCAGAAGGGCGCTGCAGTCTGCTGGCTTTCTCTTTGAACCTCCACAATACATTTCCTACTTTTCTTTGTCTCGGTCTGCAGTTTTAACAATATCCCATTTGTGGAGAGTTTCTTTTTGTTATTTAAAAACCTGTTTGGCACAGAACCATTTCCAGCTTTGTTCATCTGTTAAATGAGCCATTCATGGAGGAGAAACGCCACCTAACACAGTCGGTCTTAATGCTCTTGCAGTGCTGAAGCAGCGGAGAGAAGCGGATGCAGCTCTGTTCTCGGAGCTGCACAGGAAACTTCAGACACAGGTTGGTATTTGGATTTCTCTCTGAAAGGTATTATTACCCACAGAGGTATTAAAGCTTTAATGGAACAATTTCCCACTTGACGCATGATACAGCCTGCTTGCATAAAACAGAGACCTGTTTAATTTGGTTCAGAGTAAGCCTCTGAAGGGCTGATAACACAGTACTGGTCATTAATTGTATATTAATTTATTTGTTTATTAATAAGTCTCACTAGTCGCCACAGTCACCCCTCCAGATAATAATACTGTTTTGTTTATTAAATGAAAGAGTCTTCCAAAGGGTGCTTTTTGTCCTGTCTCACTCTCCTCACCCCTGCTCAATCATGGCAGATGGTCGCCCCTCCCTGAGGTTGGTTCTGCTGGAGGTTTCTTCCTGTTAGAAGGGAGTTTTTCCTTCCCACTTTCACCTAGTGCTTGGCCATAAGGGGTTGTCTAATGTTGGGGTTTTCTCTGTATTGATTTTGGGTCTTTACCTTAAAACGCTTCGAGGTGACAGTTGTTGTGATTGGGCGCTATGTAAATGAGATCGAATTGAACTGATTTGAAGGTGGTATTTTTTTAATGTTGTTTTCCTGTTTGCAGGGTGTTCTAAAGCATCGCTGGTCAGTTCTCTACTTGTTGCTTAGCCTTTCTGAAGACCCCCGCAAACCATCCAGCAGGGTGGGGAACACACACACACACACACACACACACACACACACACACACAAAATCTTTTAGATTAGAGTAGCTTTACATGAATCAGAGTTAAAAGTCATTCTTATATATCTTACATTTGCCTTGGGTCAACACCCCAGGTGAGGTTTCATCAGACTGGCTACCTCTTTACAAACAGATGATCTGAACTGCAGATGGTGGAAGCTTCAGTGCTTATAGCAACTTATGAGCCATGATGAATATATAAGGATATCCCCTCTCTGTGATATCATACAAAGCCAAGAGTAGAAAGAAAATTAAACTGAATGTTTAAAAGCTCGAGCTTTTGGATCATAGTGATTACGTGTGTATATGCACTGATACTTGATTCTGGAGACCTTCAATGTCTGATTGTACTTCCTAGGTTGGAAACTACGGGGCACTGTTTGCCCAAGCCCTCCCCAGGGACGCCCACTCCACCCCATTCTATTGCACCCGTCCGCAGAGCCTGGCCCTGAGCTATGGGGAGAGGAGCACCGGCCTGTCAGCTAGTGTCGGGACCAGTGGGATTTCAAGTCTAGGAGTTTACACACTGAACGGACCTACACCAACACCACAGCCACTGCTTGCAGGGTGAGCATCTTCATATCAGCTTGTTAAAACTTCAGCTTTCCATGTCAAAGCCACGTACCAGAGGTTTTAGGCAGCCCCGAAAAGCTCTGCAGTGAAGGGTTGTTTTTCTGATGTGTTTGTGTGAGAAGCCCTATGTCAGATACAAGAGGTATCATTTAGTAGCAGAAAGTGAACTTGCCTCTTTCCTCTCAGCTTGACCCCTTATAACACAGTTTAACGGCCATTTAGTCCCATTTTTTTTCTTATTAATAATGCAGTGGGCCTTTAGTAAACAATGATCATTGGGCTGTCTGGGTTCACCTTTGCGTCTTTAAAAGGCAATTTATCCTCTTGAAAACATCAAGTTTTCCCATGGCTCTGGACAACACACAGTGATAATTAAGTAACAGTACAAAGATGTGTGCTGGGATTGCTTTATTTAATGACTGTTCCAGTACTTTCCAAGGGATCAAAAAGTAACTGCTGAATTCCCAAAGAAATTCCAAATTTGAACTCAAATCTTGATTGTGAGATTTCTGTTCTTTGCTGTGATTGTCAGCCACATCATCCATTTTCTTCCACATCCAATTCAGGGTCTTGGGGAAGGTGGGACACTGTCCCAGTTGTGATTGGATGAGAGGCAGAGTACAGCCTAGACATGTCACCAGTATATTGCAGGGCTGAGGTCCCATTTATGCGTTATGCAAACAGTGAGCTCCATACCATTTATACGCACTTTATACTGTTTATAACGTTTCAACATCTCCCTTTATATAATCTGTGAGTCTGGCAGATTACGATTGCATAAAAAACTGACCGATTGCACACACGTGCTGCGGTTGCTGCGACACCAGCTTGAGGTTGCACAGAGGGCCCAGATGGCCAGTGGATTTGAACCCAAGACCTTCTTACTCTGCAGTGCTAACCACTTCAACACAGTACATCCATCTAAGGCAATCCTGTATTCACTCGCATGACCTCTTATTTTGTCAATATTTGCATCCTGGCTGTTGCCACGTTGTGTTTTTTAGAATCAGTGTAATTTAATAGCTAACACTAGGAAGCTTAGTTAGGGAGCTGTAACCAGCGTATAGACACAAGGACCTGCTAATTAGTAATGGACTAATAATTTAATTTCACTCATCAAAACTGAAGCACAAACATTTTGGTCAGTTAATTGCATTTAAAATTCTTTAAAAGGCACCAACAGCACAGTTAAGAGCTTCAGTTCAGTCACTCCACTTATCTAAGGTGAGGTCCAGCAGACAGCAGCTGCTTACAGCTGGCTGTGGTTGCAAAACTGTCAGCAAAAACAGATGAAACGCCCTAGACTTTAAGCTAACCACACCCTTCTTAATGACTGGTTAGACTGAAAATGTTTTTGGAAGAAGGGTTTTGATGCTGTTAAGTTGGTTGTTTTAACATGTTTAACGAGGCTTTGAGGAATAGTTTGGCAAATGTGAGCCTTAAGTGGCCACTAAAGGAACTACAGTGGCCCATGCTGGTTTAGTTTTTCAGCCCTAGAAGGCGCCACTCGATCAGAACAGTATAACTGTTTCATTGAAAAGAGTATCAGTCTTTTGTAAACATGAACATGGCGTCATCCCTAATTATTATGACATTCAGTGCATAGTAAATGTATATACAAAAATCCAGAACGGCTCAGCCATAACTAAAGTAAATGTGCTGTTGTGTTTCAGCCAGCCACCTCAGCCTGCAGCTGGAGGCGGTCAGCCTCTGGGTTCACGGTTAGCCTGGACTTTGCCTGTAAGCTCCTCGCCCAGCTCCGCTATGGTTCCGCCCGCCGCTCGGCCACCCCTCGGGCCTCCGGTCCCCGCTGCCAGAGTAGTGCGTCCTCGCCGAGATGGTGACCCAGCCGGTGAGTGACATGTATACAGTGTGGGTTTCAGGTCTGCACGACCGTGCCAAAAAAATAAAACCCTCCATGACATTCAGTGCATTTACTATGCACTGAATGTCAGTCTGCCCCAGGGCAGCTGTGGCTACAACTGTAGCTTGCCTCCACCAGTGTGTGAATGTGTGCGTGAATGGGTGGATGACTGGGTGTGTAAAGCGCTTTGGGGTCCCTATGGGGGACTAGTAAAAGCGCTATACAAATACAGGCCATTTACCATTTTAATAACAAAAGTTAACTCTTTTTGACCTCCATACATTCTAAATACATAACATGTTGCATTCAGAGGAAGTATCCTGGAGCAGGCTCTGAGCAGATCTCTCTCAATTTATCACTCATAGCCAGACGTCCCCTTGTGTCTCCCATTGTTGTGTCATGTGTTGCATTATTCATTCAGTCTGTCCTGTTGTACATTTGAGTTTATCTGAGAAATCCATGTACCATGAGATCTTAAAGTTTCATTTTCATTTCTCACTTCCCCTCTAACACAATATAATCCTCCACATTCTGCGTGCGCAGGTGAGGTGAACGAGGCGGCGCTGGTGCGGGACATCCTTTACGTCTTCCAGGGAATTGACGGCAAGTTCATCAAGATGAGCGCGCAGGATAACTGCTACAAAATAGACAGCAAGGTACCCAAACTGGCGTCTAGCTTTGTAAAAGCTCTTAATAGACCAATCAGCTCAGCAGGGTACACACATTTCATAGAGTAATAATCATCACCATCCCACAGTGACTTGCAGCGGATCCAAGTCCTGGAGCTCCAGCTGCTCAAAGATCACTTTTCTTTATTAGGCATAATAGATGATATGAAATCAAGACTGTTTTTGTTGACTGAACTTTAGAACCAAGATTCAACAGATCAATATAAAGCTTTTTGGCTCTGAGTCACATCGATCTTCTCCCACTTTCTCTTTCCTATTTTTTTTTTTGTCTGTCCTGACAGTTTATTTAATTCCCCCTCTCCTCCCCTTTTTGCCACATTATCGATGGGAAGGCCATAGATGGAACTTGTCCCATATTCTCACTCCGTGACGCTAAACTTAGACTTGTGTTCGATCTGCCGACACCGTCCACCTGATGGAGACGGAGCCACTGAGAGCACAGATATATTAGTCAAGGATGGAGATATTTTGGAGGCTGCTTTGGCCACTTAAGCTCTCTGTAAGGCTCCAGTGATAAAAGGTTTTTGTTAAGCAGATGAAAATTTAATGCGAACTTTTCAGCCCGGAAACAAGGTCGTCTGCTGCAAGGCGGCCTTGTTAGTCATAGATGTGTTGCGTAAATTATAGTGAGCGATTTAATGAAAGTGGCTGATTAAGATTTTAATTATACCTTGATTATGTCTATAAACTCTGTGCTAGAGATTCCTTTCCATAGGCCTAATATTAAACTAATACTATAGTTTAAAAATAAGCTGAGAGTAAATATTCCAGTATTTGGATCACTGTCAGGGTCAAATCATGGCATGCATAATAGTTACTACATGGCATTAAAAATCACGCTGGCCCTTTTTGTCATACGCTTAACTAGAAGAACAATATGATAATGCAGTCGTCTTCCAAAGCCAGTGCTGCATCTCAGAATTTGCACTAAAATTTAATGGGTTCTACTTTTGCCCACTTTTCTACCAAGTTTAATGAAATACAGCTCGTGAGTTTTTGCCAAGTCCTGCTGATAAATTAGCAAACGGACATAGCTTTGCCTCCGCTCTGGTCTTGGTGGAAGAATAAACAAGCAGATGTTGTTATATGTGTTGTAATGTGTTCTCTGACTCACTAGGTGGTGCTGTGCAAGTCCCTCAGGGACACCAGCAGCAGACTGGCTGAACTTGGCTGGCTCCACAACAAAGTCAGGAAGTACACTGATGCCAGAAGCCTCGACCGGGCCTTTGGATTGGTTGGACAGGTATGTGAGTGCGTGTGCACATTTGCCATGTGAATTAATTGTTCACGTCAGTTTTATCACACAGTCCTCAACTAATGCTTACCTTTCTGTTTCTGTGTTTCTCCACCCACGACCTCTCCTCTCCACTCAGAGCTTCTGTGCCTCACTCCACCAGGAGCTTAAGGAGTACTACAGGCTGCTCTCTGTCCTCCACTCGCAGGTAAACAAAATTAGTGCTGACAATGAGGAAATGTGTAATGGAAAAATCAGCAGACGCTTGATCTAAGGTAATTTCTCTGTGCTGTAGCTGCAGGTGGAGGATGACCAGGGTGTGACCGTGTGCACAGAGAGCAGTCTGACCCTCAGGAGGCTGCTGGTCTGGATGTACGACCCTAAAGTCAGGCTCAAAACGCTCGCCGCCCTCGTCGACTTCTGCCAGGGTGTGTGGACGTGTGCTTGTTGGTTTTAATGTAGGTGGGTGAACATGCTAAACTGAATATAGCATTCTAAGTGTCCCCGCATTGTGTGTCATTAGGTCGTAAGGGTGGCGAGCTGGCTTCAGCAGTTCATGCCTACGGGAAAACGGGAGACCCACAGATGAGAGCGCTTGTTCAACACATCCTCAGCCTGGTGTCACACCCCATTCTCAACTTCCTCTACAGGTGGATATACGACGGGGAATTAGAAGACACCTACCACGAGGTACACATGCCTCTCTGATCTTTTCTGCGCAGTAATAAAAACCTCTTGTAATCAAAATAAATGCAGAGCAGTGCATCAAAATTCAATGAGAAAGATGAATGTCTTTACAGAGAATCGGAGAATTACAGCGCATGTTCTCTCTGACTGCTCTGATGTTTGACCCCAATGAGAGGGAACATTACAGAGAGAGGAGAGCCAGGACGGCCCCTTAAATGAGAACTGATGAGAGGAGTGTAATGGAGACCACAGTGATGAATGTGTCTCCTTTATTTCTCCCCGCCCTTTCTCTCTTTCTATTGCTCTCGCGCACACAGTATTTATGTGTCCAGCGCGGACCATTACCGAGCGCTTGGACTTTTGGTTTTAAGTGCTGTGTTTAAGAACACAGAGTTAGAAATTACTGGAGCTTTCAGGAGTGAAATTACCCAGGAGATCTCACACAGCCTGTGAAAACGCACTCTAAACAACAGCTGTAATTATGGCTGAAAGGCTTAAATAAATAAGGCACTGTAGGTTGTAACATTGCAGAACTCTCAGGCAATGAGCCAGTAAATGCTTATTCGCACTGTTTTCTCCTTTTAACTGCGCACATTTGACAGTGTGCAGTTATTAATAATCAAACTAGAATTAGGCCCAACTTTATTGCATCAGCCACATTGTGTTTTCAGAACAATACATATCATTTTTATTACCACTGAAAACTTGTCACTTTGAAGTTGGAGCGTAGTAGGACATTTTTCATTATTTCAGGCAAGTACGAGTCATTAAACAACAAACGATCAAGAATCAACTTAACTAACCAAGCATGGTATGAAGTAAATGTGTAGTTGGTGTAGCTGACATGGAGCTACACATCATTAGCATCACATAGCTTACCAATGCATGCACACAAACAGGTAGATCAAAATTTGGCACTTTTTTTTAATACAATTTTTTGCAGCATTTTTAAACCTTCATAACTTAATAATTACTTAAAAAACACTTAATCCAACTTAAGGCTTTAGAATTCAAAAAGGCTGTTTGCTTCTGCGTGTAGATCAGGCATTTAAATGTCATCCTTGTGGTTTTCATAGTGACACTGCTTGTGAAAGTCTTATTTCAGCCACACACAGCTTCATAACGATGAATTTAAAGTGAGCCTGACAGTTGATATCAGTTTTTAAAATGTATCCTTGTACACAGCCTTCAGCGCCCTCATTAGACGGCCAGTTGAGGCTGCTGTACTGACACTGAAGTAAATGGATAATTTAAGTGAATGTGACAAAGGATGGAAACCTCTGCAACGGTCTGGACACTGACTATAGACTTACTTGTTCAGTGACAAATGTTACATTAGACTCTGTTCAGCCAAGCGCCTCTTCCTGTCTGGATAAGTACAGTTAGTTCACATCCACTGGTCGTTCATGTGCATATCAGCTACCATGCAGTCAGCTAAGTGTGCTGCTGCTACTCAGTGAAAGGAGTAGATGCAGGGAAAACTGTGCTCATATGGCTGTACTGGTCTTCAACTAAAAGCAGCTGAAGTTTGTCTAAAAAGTTGCTTGTTTTGTGGATGAAGGTGTCTCAATATTAGGTGACTAAGTCGGCAACATCTAGTAGAACTTCTGAGGGAATGGGAAAGGGCTTGTTTGCTGATGGAGGACAGTGAGGGCTAGTTGTAATGGGAAAAAATGTCAAATGCAACCACTGTGCTGGCTATAGAGAAATTAAAAGAAACGATTATGTAACGCAACCTCAGGCTATATCAATATCACTGGGAATGTGGGGTAGCGTATGTCAATATACCTTCAAAGTCAACATGCGTACCAGCGCCTATCTGATTGTTACACCGGATATTAAACCCAGCAGGCAAAATAAAACTGTTAAGTGTGTGTTTTTCTATGTGTGTGTTCATAGTTCTTTGTAGCATCAGATCCCAACGTGAAGACCGATCGTCTGTGGCACGACAAGTACTCCCTCAGGAAGTCGATGATCCCTTCGTTCATCACCATGGACCAGGCACGCAAGGTACGCGTGCCATCACAGATGTCTTCACTGGATGCCAGAGAGCATGCTTTTGTAGACGAGACTGTGAAATGACTGAAAAGGAGCTGCTATCTCCTCCCTTTCTCTTATCCCTTTAGGTTCTGCTGATCGGCAAATCCATCAACTTCCTGCATCAGGTTTGCCACGATAGAACGCCGCCAGGCAAAATCACGGCAGCGTCGAAATCTGCAGACACTCCAAAAGATGGTAAGCGTCTCAGGAAAGCAAATTCATAGATAATACTTCCATTTGTTTTGTTTCTGACAGCCCATAATGGGACATTAAGAAGAAAAACCAGTATGGTGAAGTTGTGAATAGAGGTTTGCTGGCTTTTTCAGAGTGCTGTGTTGCTTTAATTTTAGTGTTTTCATGAAATACGCTCATAACCAACTTGGAGCCTCCTTTTGTGTATATGTGTGTTCTGTCTTCATCGTATTGATTTCATTACACTGTATTGACGTTTGTTGTTTTTAGTGAACACTGGTCGATGCTCTTGGGCCTTGTCCTTCTCTCCTTTTGACTGGAGAGAAGAACTGGGTATACTCAGCTGTAGTCTATTGATTCTGTCTGTAGGACTTCATCTAACCAGTTTGATCTGTGGCTTTTAGAATATGAGCTGAAGGACGTTCTCTTTCTCTCTTATTGTCTAGTAGAACAGTTCAAAGACTTGGTTGACCCTGAATCCAAAGGAAAATAGGAGGGTTAGTCCAAAATTACAGCAAAAATCTAAACGCTTAGGAATAAATAATTGTAATAATTTGATAAATAAGGTACATTTTTTTAATCCATATTAATATTTGTCCATGAATCAGCAGTTTTGAACTCTAATATAAAAAAATTCTTTTAAAAATGTTTCATAAATTTTTTTCATCTTATATAAAAGACCGCCATTCATTAATGTGTAAAATGTAGCCAGCAGAGAAACTCCATTTGATACCTTCTTGCTCACGTAGCCGCAGAGCTGCTGTCTGACCTGGAGGGAGCGTTCCAGGAGAAGATCGACGCGGCCTACTTCGACACCAGCAAGTACCTGCTGGATGTCCTCAACCGTAACTACCTGTTGCTGGAGCACCTGCAGGCCATGAGGAGATACCTGCTGCTGGGCCAGGGAGACTTCATCAGACACCTTATGGACCTACTGAAGTATGGTTTTCCTTCCTGATCTATAACACTGATGATCAAGCTGCAAGTCCTAATTTTCTCATATGCTACATGTTTTAATCTCAGACCAGAGCTGGCCCGTCCTGCCACCACTTTATACCAACACAATCTGACTGGTATCTTGGAGACGGCAGTCAGGGCCACCAACGCTCAGTATGATAACGCTGAGATCCTCAAGAGGCTGGACGTACGCCTGCTAGAGGTAGCATCATCACCTGCTTGTTAGGAAGTAATTGAATTAATAATGAAGAATGATCCTTTTTCTCACTATGGCTCATCTTGTGTGGCCTCCAGGTGTCTCCTGGTGATACAGGTTGGGATGTTTTCAGTCTGGACTACCATGTTGATGGACCGATTTCAACGGTGACTACACACAGCCTCCTACATGTTCTGTTTATTTTATTTTTTTGCATGTGGAAGCTTGAAGATGTGAGTATTACCATTTGTCTGTGTGTATATTGTCAGGTGTTTACGAGGGAGTGCATGGGCCACTACCTGCGGGTGTTCAATTTCCTGTGGAGGGCCAAGAGGATGGAGTACACGCTGACTGACATCTGGAAGGGACAGATGTGTAACGCCAAGTTACTAAAAACCATGCCTGGTACTTAAACGCACACACATACTTAGTGGAGAACTCACTTGAAATTAACTCTCATCCTTCTTTCAGGTTTTTTGTACGTAATCTTTTGCAGCATTATGGCAAAATATATTTATATTTTGATAGCATGCCTACTTCCTGTTGTATAACATGACCCGCCCTTGTGCTCTTTACCCTGCAGAGTTGTCCGGCGTGCTGCATCAGTGTCACATCCTGGCCTCCGAGATGGTCCACTTCATCCATCAAATGCAGTACTACATCACCTTTGAGGTCAGGTCCATTAGCAGCAGCGCTGTTACTATCGCAGGCTGTAAAACCTCAGTAAACCGTATCAGTTACAGTAGTAAACTGTGATGTGTGCGCAGGTGTTGGAGTGCTCCTGGGACGAGCTGTGGAGCAAAGTGCGTCAGGCTCAGGACCTCGACCACATAATCGCTGCCCACGACGTCTTCCTAGACACCATTATTTCAAGATGCCTGCTGGACAATAACAGCAGGGTAACACACAAACACACAAGATTTCTGTGTTCTGTTAGTCATTCCTCTGTTTCCCTGTTTTGCATACCCCTAATGAAACTCTGTTATTGTATCTCCAGTCTCTTTTGAACCAGCTGAGGGCCATATTTGACCAAATCATTGAATTTCAAAGCGCCCAGGACTCCCTCTACCGCTCAGCGCTGGAGGAACTCAGCCTCAGGTTGCAGTATGAGGAGAAGAGGCGGCAGAGAGAGGAGGAGGTAAGTAATGAAAGGGAAGAGAGGTATATTTGTTGTTGTTTTGGCTGGAGATGGATGCATAGTGAGTGATGCTATGTCATCTGTTTCTTGCGTCGTCTTTCAGGGTCAGTGGGGAGTGACGGCCGAGCAGGAAGCAGAGGAAAAGAAGAGGATTCAAGAGTTCCAGGAAACCATACCAAAGATGCGCTCACAGCTCCGGATCCTAACACACTTCTATCAGGTACCAGCTCGAGCCACCACCTAAAGCTGCTGCTCGTCATGAACTGTATTCAGTGGAATCAGCCATTGCAATTCATTTCACTTTTTTCCTTCCCTTCATCTCTCCCTCTCAGAGCATCGTCCAACAGTTCCTGGTGTTGCTGATGACCAGTTCCGATGAGAGCCTGCGCTTCCTCAGCTTCAGACTGGACTTCAATGAGCACTACAGGTTTGACTTTAAAGACTCCAAAACCAAAATGACCTATATCAGAGTTTATTCCATTAAGTTGGTGTCCTTTGAAACTGTAATTATTACCGTTCTAATACTTAGTAGGTCCATTTATAAATTTTACTTAAATCTGTGACTGTAATCTAAAATTATGCGCATTGTTCTCGCATAAAAATGCAGAAAATCATGCATCATGTGATGTTGCAAATATTTGATGACTCCTGCATTTTCCGAGAAGTGGTTAATTTGTTCGAGGCTTTAGCATTTTGAGTGTGCAGATGGACTCTAAATGGAAATAACTGATGTGACTTACAGTAGCCAGGTCTCAGTGGATATGAATCGCATGTCAGGATATGACCTAATCGGCCTAATGCGTCTGAGGCTGCATCCACAGTATGTAGCCAGTGGGGGAAATAATCTGGAAATAACAATAATAATAATCTTTTTTCAAAGATGTGAACAATCTCTACTTTTTATGGTAGTTTCATTTTAATGTAGAGGCATTACTCACATTACATTAAAGTTATACATTGATTTGAATGTCAACTACCAATGTAGTTGGTACAGAGGTTCATTGGGTTCTTCTTACCCTTAGCAGAAAAACAGCCCCACAGCATAATATTTCCACCTCCGTGGTTGACTGTGGGGATGGTGTTCTTTGGGTTACACTCAGCATTTCTCTTCCTCCAAACACAGTCGGTCGAGTTCATGCATCAGAGGTCTATTTTGGTGTCATCTGACCACAGAATTTTCTCTCAAACCTTTTCTGAATCCTTTGGCAAACTTAAGACGGGCCTGTGCATGTGCCTTTATGATCAGGGAGGACCTTGAGCGTTCCATTGAAATTACCACATGGTGGGTTACCAGTGGTGTTCTTGCTGAGTGTTGGCTCACCTGCCTTCAGATCACTAACAGGCTCCTGTCATGTAGTTTATGCTTGATCCACCACCTTTCTCATGATCACCCTCAGTTCAAGAGGCGAGATCTTGCGTGGAGCTCAAGAGTGCAATTGATGGTCATTTTATATTTCTTTTTTTCTAACAGTGATTTATTTATTTGCTAAGGGAAATGGTTTCTTTCATGATATCACTGCTAACATATCTATAGTTTACAGAGAAAATATTAGATCATCTGGGGGGTTTTGTGTGTGTGTGTGTGCGTGTGCGTGTGTGCGTGTGTGTGTGTGTAATCGACTCCTTTCCTCTTCAGGGCCAGAGAGCCAAGGCTGCGCGCCTCAATTGGTGCCACCAGAGGGCGACGACTGTCAAATATCTGATCCTGCAACAGCAGCATTGGATGCTTCCCACATTGGAGTGCAGGGTATGACATCACTGACACGGGCTGAACAGCTGACTTCAGGCGCTTCATGTCGAGGTGATGATGTCATGCCTTGGAGGAGCGATCCAGGAAACGCAAAAAGCATTCTGGGATTGCTGGACCAGCGGCAGTTGCCAAGTAATGACATCAAAGCAGACGGCTTCAATGAAATCAGCTGAGCGGGATCAAAAAAGG
Source organism: Aulonocara stuartgranti (assembly GCF_965226115.1). Classification (NCBI taxonomy): domain Eukaryota; kingdom Metazoa; phylum Chordata; class Actinopteri; order Cichliformes; family Cichlidae; genus Aulonocara; species Aulonocara stuartgranti. Next base: position 40,609,563 of record NC_138958.1, on the reverse strand, counting down.
AAGCAAGTCCAGCGCTCGAATTCCAGTGAGAATTCTTCAAATTCTAAAATGAACTTTGGGAAAACTGGAGGAGGAGGTAACGAACGCTGCTGTCCGACTGAGCTCCCCACCACACCGGGTCACAGCGGGCCACCTTCCATGGCATGCCTTACTCATGAGAAAACAATAACAAACCTTTGTTCCTCTTGGCAGGGTTCCCAAATCTAGTCCCAACACACATAATGTATGTACATAGTGTTTATGCAAAAATGTCTGTACCTGTTTCTGCATCTGTACACAGCGACACCCGTTGCTCTCCGAGCTCTCACTACGGTTCAGCCGATACAGCCGATATTCATAACACTGTCAGTTTTGTGCTCTTTGCTTCTCAACAAGAGTGTTTCTGCAGGCGTCGGAGCATTAAAACTGACAGGCAAATCGAATATTAAAGAAGTGTGATCAGAGTTGGCACACCCGTTTATCGGCCTAACCCTAGTGTTCCAGTCTCTCCTACTTACAGTGCAGGGTGTTTCTTTTTTGTTTTGTTTTTTTAAAGTGTCAGCTTGACCACACATCACACACAGACTGTTGCACTTGCAGGCAGAATGTGTTCATACAGACTACTTTATTTATTAAGGATCAACATTAGTTTCATTTTACCCGGTTTCTTCTGTAAATAATCAGATTACCTGAGTATCAACCGATGGAAAGACTGTTAAGGGTTGATTTAGATCATATGCAAGTGTGGGTTTCACTTTATTTCTCTCCTTAGTTTTGTGTTTTTGTGTCCGTACGAAAGAGATGCATCATCTTAAGGAACACAATCTTCGCAGCAACCACAACAACCTCACTCCTCCTCACTGAGAAAACCACAGGAAATATAAAACGCTCTGATTTCTGAGTTTCTTTAAGAAGAGAGTGTAAATAATAATTTGTTTATAAATGTCAGCTTGGTCTGTTTTATTTTCTGAGGCTTTTCTGATTTTATAAAGATAAGAGTTCTGTTTAATAGTCTATTAAAGTGAGGTGTGCCTCATATGAGAAAAAGTATTGTAGCATTGATTCAGGCTGGAAATGTGTCAGTTATTAGTTTTCAAATCTCAGAAAGTCCTCCTCGTGTTCATAACCTTTGAGTTTTTGTTAATAAGGAGGAAAAGCTTTGAAAAAACATTTAAGTCCAAAGCGGTGAATTATCAGTCAGATTTGTGCAGTGAGGTGAAAGTTTTGACATTTGCAGATAAAGGCTCACTAACGGCCCAAATTACAGTCACTGTCAAATCCCTTATTAGCCCCGCCCTCATTAGCGTTTAATTATACATTCAAATAATAAGTACTTTAACATCTGTTAGTAGTGGGTTTTTTGGTTGTGTTGTTTGTTTGTTTTTTTATATTAAGTTGTGTTTTGAAGCAGTGTTGCTGACTGAAAAATATTCCACAGGGAAAATATGTACTTCTGCTGATTTATACTCCAATTTTGGTAAACTGTCAGTATTTGTGACAGCCTCTGAGAAGCCCTGGCCCCTCTGTGTGAACGTGTGCGATAGTCAAGTTTGATTTTCGATGTGTGGTTTGTTTGTTTTTTTTATTTTCAGTGAAACACATGGGTGCTGCTTATGGTCTGAAGACCACTTAAATGCTTTGGGACAATGAATTCCTTCAAATAGACATAAAAAGATGAAGTATCACTCTAAAGCTGAACCTGGTCAGCGGTTATGGGCTGTATGTTTCTGTCTATGTTGTATAGCACATAATGTATAGTTTAAAAAAAACAAAAAAGGGATACAAACTGTCCTGCTTTTTCTTTAATAAATTTGCTTTTATATCAATGTGTGGTGGCTTTCTACTTTGGTGGACGTGGTGCTATGCAGCTTTGCGTCTGGGCTGGATTTGTTTGAACTTGCTGCCACCTTCTGGGGATGAGTCAAAAAGGATCGACCTTGTCTAGGTAAACATTCCAGAAGAATATGCTTCGCCTGATTAGGCATCCTTCTTACTTACTCTAGGCCTCGCCTTCATTTTACCTGGGAAAATCTTCTCTAAAGTATAGAAAATAATATTTTAAAGGCCATGTTGTACTAACACCA